>NC_092819.1:81705339-81940339 GCF_023375885.2 Dermacentor andersoni
TAAAACAAGTGGTTTTGTGAATGAGGGCTCAGGGTCTGAATTCTCAATGATTTTCTTTGGTGAGCTGCTGCTTCTTTTTATGGACGGTGGCCAGTCGCCTTCGCTATTGCCGCGTCTAGCAAAAGCATTGACTATAATTTTATGTAGTGAACAATTCTGACACCAGAGCTTTTTGTTATTACAAGCCCTGCTTCTAGGCGACGCGCACGTTATCGCTGCCGTCCGCTACAGTACTGTGTTCTTCCTACTCCGAAAAGCATGAATTAAAGCCCATCATCCAATCATTCAGCAGCAATAAATATGACACAACTGTGGCATTTCCTGCGGCTTTGAACACATTTACTGCGACTGCAGCAGGATCTCGCAGCAGACGACGCAATCTTATCAAGAAAAGGACCCATAATCACAAAAAGAAAAAAGAAAACTCTTGCGCTTGAATTATTCGTCACAGAATATAGGGAGGTCGCAATAGGAGGCTCCAGCTTAGTCTTGACCACCTTGGATTCTCTAACGTGCACGGAAAACTAAGGACCAAATTCGGACACCTTCTCTTCCTTGGGCCACTATTCAACCTTAAGTGAGGAGTAATTCATGTTACTTACCACGAATGACGAACAAAGGAAGCAATTGTGTATTCTGAAAGTTGCCTTCACCCATTCGCACAAAAGGAAACTTTTCGGTAGGTAAGTAATACCCTAGTCACACTGGCACTTTCAAAGTCCTTTGAACCAAAGATCCTTTACTTCAAGGGAGAATGCGCACTGTCACACAGGCACAGTAAAGGAGTCCTACTGGAAGGGGTCTTTGGATCAAAGGAGTGCGCGTTCGTCCTTTAAAACCCCAAGGCAATACACTCGAGCCTAGAGGGCGTGGGACAGCAGAAAAAATAATCTCTAAAAATATAGAAGGCAAATTTTTACCTCTTCAGAACAAGTCTATAAGTACTGAATACTATTACTAAAGTACTAAACACTTTCGGGACACACACGCAATCTCCATCATGAACGCGCGGGTACAGCAGCGCTGGCAGGGCCTGTCGTCAACAGCAACATCCACGCAACACGGGTGCCATGTGCGATTTGGTTCTTTGGTTAGCGGCTGCTAGGCATCCCAGTCTCCTCGGCTTTTTTCTGCGCGTCTCCGTCCCTCGTCAGTTTTGTTTTGCAGTTCTTTATTTCACCGCTTTTACACGCATACCTACCGCTGCCTAGCCACAAAGAATGAAACAAAGCAGCTGAAGCAATGGCAACAACGAATAATTGACGCCAACATGCGGTGTACGCGGCGGTACACATGGTGGCCATCATTACAATAAATACATCTGTATTTGGTAAAGTAATCCCTTTACATCATAGTAACACATCATAGCGCTGGTGTGACCACGCGCGGCCGCAGCAGCGAGCGAAGCGACTTTCGTGGCGCCTATCGCATCAACGCAAGAGCGACTAGAACACATCGCGCACAAACGTGTGAGCCGTCTGCAGATCCCTTTGAAGATACGGCGCACGCTACCGCGAGCGGTCGTGCAAATTACGCAGTTGTTGGCAAAGTCGAAGCCGCCCCCCCCCCCCCCCCCTCCCCGGCGCTGCCTCGTCAGTTCCCCTTGCGCCCAGTCGCGAAATGCGCTGTTGCTGCCGGAGCACAATGCCTCCCGCTCTCCCTCCCTGCCACTCCCTCACGGCCTCTTGCGCGACGGAAGACAGCGTGTTGGCTCTCCGCTTTCTCCTTCGCGCGTGCCAGATTAAGCCGCGATCACCGACTTACCCTCGCACACTTTCACCCGCACACACAGCATACAGCGCGCGGGGACGATTTTGTCGCCCTTATTCTTTATACGGAACCTCACGGCGACGGCAGAAATGCGCCTGGAGTGTCCGTATAATTGCTATCGCAAAAAAAGCGGAGAGCAAACGCGCTGTCTTCTGTAGCGCGAAAGGCCTTGGGAGAGTAGTAGGGAGGCAGGGGCAACGCCGTCGTGCTCCGGTAGCAGCTGCGCATTTCGTGACTAGGCGCAAGGAGAACTGATGATTGCCGCTCAATCGCACCCGCCATATATAAGGGAAAGCGGGAAGGCAGTGTGGGAGGGAGGGGGGCAGGGGCTTCGACTCTGCCTAGTGCGTACATTGCACAACCGCGTGTGGTTGCGCGCGCCCTATCTTCAAAGAGATCTGCAGACGGCTCATACCCTTGTGCGCGCCGTGTTCTCTCCGCTCTTGCGTTGAAGCGATAGACCACACGAAGGTCACTTCGCTTGCTGGTGTGACGCACTTGCTCACGCCAGCGTTCTCACAGCGAGTGTAATGTGTTTATGTTTGCTTGTTCTCGCTGACACCATGCTTGTTAAATGAGTTAGTAAGCCAATGTTTCAAAGTTTATACGGACGATAAGGCCAGTATCCTTATTTCGTATAGCTGCCTACTAATTGGCTATCGCAATCGATGTTTCGCCTTTCGGGCGAAGCTGCGAGTTTTTAAAGGCTCACCTATTCCAATTTGGCTTTTTCGGAAGCCGGACCAAAAAAATCCTAGGTCGCTATTTGGATAAGTCGCCTATACCAACCCGACCATCAACTCTTTTCCAGATGGAAGTGCTACCTCGTATATTCGTTGGGAAATTCTCCATGCCTCTTTAATTCTCAGGGATCTGTGCTCCAATGTGCTGGAAGTGCTAGCCATCAGGATGCATAAGGGATCAATTAAAGTCAGCATTGCCGCTATGTGCATGTCCCCAAAGAAAAAGATTCCAGTTGAAACATTTCTCAAAGACCTCCGTGATCACGGCCCAGCGCCACCTATCATATCCGGATACCCCAATGCGCATCACGGTATATGAGGCGACACAAAGGATGCTCGTGGGAAGCAGGTCGCGAGGGCGATTTGCCAGCTAGATTTATGTTTCGCAACCGATGGCAATGGGATGTTTTATAAACCACCTGCGTTCACAAGTACAGTTGATCTTATGCTGCATTCAAATAACATTCATATCAAAACCATCAGTTCACCGGATCGGATGAGGAGTGATAACTTCCCGATCTGCTTAGGTGCTATTGGATTTCGCAAAAGTGGGCATTACATTGACAATGTTATCAAGTGGGACAAATGCAGAGAGCACCTTGTGAACACTGCTGGTGAGCTTTTTCAAGTGGTGATAGCAAGCAATGCAGCAGCAACGGTGACTGTAAAGCTGTGCCAGCACTTTCCGGCTCTCGACCTAGAACTCCGTCATCTGTGTGCTGCGCGTAGAAGAGCAGAGGGGCAACTTGTACAAACGAAGGGAGACCCTCTTCTGAAGACGGTGTTTAAGTCTCAGCGCACCTATTCGCCGAACCACCAAAAAATCTTGGAAGAGTCAATTGAATCTTTTTGGTGAAAAGTGTGTTTACTCCGATTCCTAGAATATGGGGTGTGGTAAACAATCTAGGCAGTCCGCCTAGACATTTGAAGCCTTTTGTCGCACTGTCCTTGTTGAAAAACAAACCTAAGATGTCACGGGCTGATGAGCTGGCGGACATTTACGAGCTTAGAAAATCCGCAATGATGCCTTTTTTCCTTCCGCTTGCAGGGCCATCTGTGATGGATGCCTCATTCGCATCGAGCGAGCTGCACACAATCGTAGACCCCTTGCGTCGCCGCTGATCCCCAGGACCGTTCGAACCGTTTGGAAATTACTTGAACACATCTTGCATACTGAAATCATTAACTACTTAGAAGACCACAAAATTCTTGTTGATTACCAACATGGCTTTCGTCGTGGTTATTCATGCGACACACAGTCAGCCGGCTTTTTAAATGACTTACATTCAAACCTAGACCTAGAGTTTCAAATTGATGCTATCTTCTTGGATTTCTCAAAAGCTTTCGATCGCGTTGCTCACCATAAGCTAGTACTGAAGCTAATGAGCCTTAATATACACCCAACCGTTATTGGATGGATTAAGGATTTTCCCTCGTCCAGAGTACAATACACGTCTGTTAACAACAAGAATTCCTCTTCTACCAAAATAACCTCAGGTGTTCCGCAGGGCAGCGTTCTCGGCGCATTAGTTTTCTTAACCTATATTAATGACTTCCCTAACTGTTGGCTTCCCACATCAGACTTTTCGCCGATGACTACGCAATATATCGAATAATTTCATGTGACAATGACAGATATTCTTCAAACCGATCTTAACGCTATTAACACATGGTGTTCAACATGATTGATGATTCTTAATACAACTAAAACGGAGAAATTATCATTTACTAGGCGCAACCACCGTATTCCAACATCGTACGTAATAGATAAAAAGATAATTGAACTTACAACTTCATATAAGTACCATGGTGTTCACTTACAGTCTGATCTAATGTGGCATCATCATTCGCCTGACGTTTGCATCAGCTAACCGCTCATTAGGCCTCCCCAAACGCAACTTTAAGCATACTCCAGCCAAACTATCCAGACTAACATTTAACGCATTTATACGCTCCAAAATCGAGTATGCATCAGCTATCGGGGATCCTTGTCAAACGTATATCACCCAAGGAATCGAATCACTGCAAAACCGCGCGGACCGTTTCATTTTTTTCCTGATTATTCACCCTATACTAGCATTTCAGCACTAAAAGCTCGTGCTCGGCTTGACGACTTATTTCATCGAAGCAGAATTGCCTGCCTTTCACTGCTGTACAAACTTTATCATCATCCGCACCTTCACCGTATCCTCGAACCAGCCACAGCCTACTTTCAACGCACAGACCATATCTTCAATATCAAACACATAAGTTGTCGCTCAGCCAACTGTGCTAACTCCTTCGTTCCCCGAACAATCGTTGGATGGAATAACCTGCTATCACACATTGCTACTCAAATCGATTTCGCAACCTTTCAGGAAGTTTTACGCAGCAGTTACCTGTAAATATCCATAATGTACTATTCTAACGTTTCTTCATACGTTTTTCAGTGTATATATTCTTTTGACCATTTATTTTACCGTTTAGCGTGTACATTGTATAAGTGAATTCATGCGTTTTTAATTTGCTAAGGTGACAACTAACGCAGTTTCGAGCAACACCTTGTTTTACTTCTTGTACATTGTACCTATTTAATGCCCTTAATTTGTTTTCTCAGTCAGTTTTGTATTTTATCTCTGATTTTCACTTGACTACTATAGATTGTATATTGTTTACTTGTGTACTTTGACAGACGTCGTACTTTTATAACGCGCAAAGCTCGCATTTATTCATATATCTGTTCCCCCTATGTAATACCCCTTCGGGGGCCTTTAGGGGAATTATGAACTAAAAATAGAAATAAATAGATGATTTTTGGCCTACAAGAGGATTGGAAGAATAATCTCTCATCGTTCTTAAAACATATCTGGATAACTTAAGATATAACATAATCTTGGAAGTTGCCATTGGTTGCAACGACACTTCAAACCGAAAAGAATACATCAGTCTTGCGCTCATATCAGCCGGTTTTCTTAACTTCCAGCGTGGCAAAACTGATAGAAACGCCCGTGTGTATCGGGATTGCACAATGGCTTGAATGCCATAAGCTTCTACCAACTTGTAAGACTGGCTTCCGGCAAAGTATGAGTGCGCAGGACAACATCCTCGATTTGGCAAGTCATCCATCGTCAAGGTAACGGGTTCTCCACTCTTTCAATGTTCCTGGACATATCGAAGGCCTACGACAACGCCCTTCAGGGCTGAATAGTTGTTCGACTAGCGGGCGGGGGAGTCACAGGCCACCTACTTGATTTCAGTAAAACTTTTATCAGTAGGTGGGAAATGAAGGTGAAGCTAGGGTTGACACTGAATAGACCGAGAGCAATATCACCAGCTGGTACCATAGGGGAGTGTATTATCACCCCTGCTTTTCAATGCGGCCATGGCTGGAGGGGTTACCAGATGTCTTGTAGATTACATGCAAGGCAGTACATGTGTCAATATATGAAGATGTTATCTGCATTTGCCTACCCGAGTACGTGCACAAGTGACTGGCAATGATGTCTCAAGGAACAGTAGTGTCTGCACAAGCCTACCTTTCATCCGTAAGGTTAACTTACTTATGCTGCTCCCTGGGCTGTGAAGAATAACGCATATGAAGATTAGCCTCAGAAGCACACCAATCCATCAAGCACATTGCGTGCGATTTCTTGGCGTAGTACTTGATTTCAGGATGTACTGATGTGCTAAAGACAACATGGTTTCTTCGCTAAAACCGTGCTTGAATGCCGTGCGAAGGATTACCGGTGCATGGCAGGATAGACACCCTTCGTCGATGGTGAAATTGCTCTTGGCACTGGTGGTGAATCGCGTGTTTTTCCAGGTGCCGTTAATATCACCATCAAAGTCCCAGTACGACCAATTAGAGCCTCTACATCTGAGAGGTCTCAGAACAGCCCTTATGGAGCCAAGGACAGCTGCTAGCCACAAGGTTTTGCACAAGTCACAGTCATCCTCTTTCTACCTCCTTGCATCGCAACATCTGCAACATAAGGCTGGAAGGGCGCTTCTCAAGAGACTTCAGGGGTGGACGAACTCTCGCGTCTTTGTGGCACTCAACATACTTCGTGTATTTGGCCTGTAAATTACGAAACAATTAGGCCGTCAGAAACTGCCAGCGTTATATGAGAGCGTGCAATGTCAACTTACCATTCCGCATATTTGTACTAAGCGACTCACACCTATAGCAGAGGCAAGAACTTTGGTGGTAGAACACCTCGAAAAAATGTATACATATGATAGACATCTCCAGTTGCACACTGACAGCTCTGTTGACAAAGAGAACGGAGCGGTGTACGTCATACGAACCCTCATTGTCACATGGGCTGCCAGATTTGACCTCGTCGTGTCTTCTACGCCATGTGAAAGCGTCGCCATTGCAGCAGCCATGCGCAAGCGGAATTCCTATCAGCCTCAGTCTGTAGTTCTATTTTCAGACAGTAACGCTGCGCTCCAACGACCACTGCGCTGGTTTCCCTTTAACAAGTACATTCACCGTGCATTATATGCTCGTAAATAATTACAGAAAGTCGGAGTTACCATCGTGTTCTAGTGGGTACCTTTCCGTGTCCAAGTAGCAGGCACCGAGACTGCTGACAGCCGGTGCACAAAGCGCCGCAATGCAAGCCAACGAAGAAGGGTCCCCATGCAGGATGCGAAAGGGAACATAAAGAATACCGTATTAGGCCACTTCCTTCCCTTGAGGTCTCCAGCACATCAACCTTGTGTGATTAAAACAGTTCACAGAATCGATGCCTCTTTCCTTTATCGTGTCCGCACAGGGTCATTCCAAAGTCCAGCTTTGCGGTGCAAGGCAGGACTTGTCCCACTATGGTCGTGTGCGCATTGTCAAGCTCTCGGTAACATAGACCCTTACATTCTAAAGTGTCCTGAATTTGAAACGGAACATCAGAAATTAACTGATGCACTCAAGCGCGAGATGGCGACGCACTCAAATGCAAGTGTTATTTTGTTCCCAGGAGGACATTGGATATTTATAAGGGATGTGCTTTGGCTCCTCCTAAACTCCTTCGTCATACAGGGTTGTGATGTGAGTGAGCCGTATGAGTCATTGTGGTTCGGAAGGTGCGCAACTCATTTGGACTCCGAGTCAACGTGCTTTCGGAACCTGGTGTTGTAGTTGTACTGCGAAGTGTTTCCGACCGTACTGCGGTTGATCGCTGGTGTTGCCGGCAATTTTTTTTGCCGGCAAGGTCCGCCTGCAACAAACAACCCTCCCTCTTTTTCCTCATGGCACCGGGATTTTCGATTGCATGGTGCTGACACCGCGCGCACAATGCAAAGCACGCTACACAAGGTGACATCAGTTGGTTGCGCTTAGGCAAGCGAGAACACGAGGAAGAGTGAGCGTGAGAGTGCATAGCAAAGTCGTGCTGCCACTCGATTGAAATTCTCGTTTCAATTCCGGCTCGGACAGAAAATCGTAAAATAATTAAAATAATTCTGAAGTAACACGTGCAAAATGCACGATATGCTTATGAGGCAGGTTGTAGCTGGAGAATCTGGATCAATTTTGACCACCTCGGGTTCTTTAACGCGCAGCCAATGCACGGTACGCAGGCGTTTTTGCATTTCATCCCCAGCGAATACGAGATGCAACGCTTCTAAGCAGCCCAACACCAAAGCTGCTGCGCCGTAATGCACGGCAGGTGACAGAAAGTATGAAGGCCGCTGAGGTTCCATGCTGCTACGTCTTGTATATACAGTCGAACGCAGCTGCAGCGAAATCACCTGCAAAATGAAGGATTGATTATGTCCGCGCTGAATTCTAATGTTTCATACGCATTCTGAACGTCTCTGCAACGAAGACCACTACAACAAATTTACGTCTACAAAAAAGGAGTTTGGTGCGCCCGGTGAATGATTTATTGCTGTACAACAAACGCTACGCACAACTGCTATCTGCAGACGTCACCATAGATGCGCTCTGCGTTAGCGGTAACAGCAGCGCTAGCGACACACTTGAGGAGCTTGCCGATGCCATAAGTAGTCCTGCTGCATTGCTTTAGGAACAGCTCTACTCGTACGCGGCTGGTTGTAATGCATCAGCTGGTGCGATGGATGACGGATACTTTCTGTTTGACGATGAGTGTTGATGTAATTGTAACTGACAACCGATCTAGGCATCTAGGCAGAAAAGGACGCGAATGTCTACGAAGACAACTGTGGTGAAAATACTGGTGAACGAACCACGAATGTTGAAGACAAGGAAAGCGATAGCAGCGTTCGATGACCTACATCTTTACTTTGCGTAGCTAGTGCGTTTCGACATTTAGCAAGCTGTGAGCCTCTATGCACTAAGTTTTGCCGCAGTTACGCATTCTCTCAGATGAATTTTCAGCACACACAAAAAATTAGTGACTTATTTCATTAAGCCCCTCTTGACGAGAGGAGGAGGAAAAGAAGCAAGGAAAGGTAGGGAGGTCAACCAGAAGCACGTCCAGTTTGCTACCCGACACGGGGGAAGGGGTTTAAGGGATGAAAAGAAAGAACGGACAGGGAGGGAGGAATGTACTACCACTGTAAACACATGCGGTTATCTGTCACTTCACGCCTATCATTGGTCACTGAGATTAGTCGATTTCATGAATCGTAGCAGTGCGCGCGTTCGCTTTGTAAGCCTGCGAGGCATCGGGTCTTGGTGTGAGAATCTGTGTCTGTGAAAATGGTCTGCTGTCTAATTGGTTTAACACTCTGCGAAGAACGTCGCGCTCGTTGTTAGAGAGATTACAAAACACAACATATGCTCGATCGTCTCTCCAAAGTTGCATGAGCCACAGGTGGGTGTGCCGGACATTCCAATAAGGAATCGGTAGGTTTTCGTAAAAGCCACCCGTAACCAGAGGCGGCGCAGTAACGTTGCACACGGCAGGAGAAGTTCAATGGAATCTGCAGCTTTAATGTAGGATACAGCCGCTAAAGACGGCAGTTGCAGAAAATCGCTGTGTTCCACAAAGTTTCAGTCTTGGTTTGAGCAAGTAAACAAAGACCCCTCGCTGCATCTGTCCTTAATAGGGTATAGGAAGTGTCAGAGAGAGAGAGATGCAAATGAGAGAAAGGCAGGGAGGTTAACCAGAGTTAAAACTTCCGGTTTGCTACCCATAGGAAGTGTCAGGGTTTCTTTATGGGCTGAGGAGGCCGCATCATCAGCAAGACCATTTCCAACGATGCCACAGTGCCCCGGAAGCCATTGAAAGATGATGTCATGTCCGTTTATGATGACTTAATGGAGATCCTCTCTGGTCTCAAACAGCAGTTGCTCATGTGTAAAGCTGACAGCGGACTCTGAAGGGCTGCCTTGGAGTCACAATAAACGACCTACTTTCGCGGTTTTGCTAGTGCGATGTAATCAACAGTGGCACGTAGAGCGGCAAGTTCTGTCGCCGTAGAGGTCGCTACATGGGACAGTTTGAACGTAATTGTGACTTGTAAAGCCGGGATTATAACAGCGCATGTGGAGATGGTGGCTGAGACAGCTCCATCGGTGTAAATGTGCCTTCTTTGTTCATATGCCTCGTTCAGTAATGACAGTGTCAACTGACGTAGAGCCACTGTTGAATGATGGGTCTTCGCAATTCCCGGAATCATGAGGCGTACTTCTGGCTGTTGTAGGCACCGCAGGGGTAAAAATTTTCTTGTATTGAGCGTACGAGCATGGCTTGCTCTTTTTTGAGTGGTACGGTAAGCGACCTTTAGAACCAATTGAATTGCACAACGAACGATTTTGGAGATCCCGAGCACTTCGTTATCAGGGTGTTTACCTGTACACGTTACTTGATCCGCGCTGAGCAGTGCTTCGTTTTACTACCAGCTATCAACGGTGGTAAAATCTTGAGCAGACACATTTTTCGTGATCGACAAGGATTCATGTCTGTTGGACTGCTACAGCTGTGGCTAAGAAAATTAATTCTTAACGCAGCTTTCGGAAGCTGTGCGGCAATAGATGTGTGCGTAGAGCATCTAATGTAATGTTTAGTTCTTACAACAGACTTGTCAAATTTGGGTTCGCCAGCTGACCGGCCGCATAACATTCTACACAAACTGCTTTCACATGTGTTCTGCGATTTCTTGGCATTATAATGTAAATGTGCGATAACCACCATCCTATGCAGCACAGTAAATAATGTTCAGTACTCGAATAAGTTATCCACTGTAAAATAAATCCTATTGAATGATTCATATTATTAAATCGACACAATTACATGGTCTGCAGTGCTCTGCGTAGTTGTATGACTTCATTGCCGAAATAGCAAACTACTCATCGTTCAGACAGATTGTCAGTGTCTTAGCAACGCGGGAAATTAATACGACCTACGCAATCATCAAACAGTTGCTGCAGACTGTTTAATGAGCAACCCATTCCGGTGTCAGGAATGCGTGCAAACCGTGCATAACGGCAAAAAGAAATTGAATTAGGCTGCACGTATTTTCAAAAACATATCTCATGTTGTCTGTTTAAAGCATTATTAAATAAAAATACAAGGTCAGTAGAAACAAGAAAAGAACTCGTCTCATTTCATCTCCCGTGGTTTCCATATTTCAAACACGAGATCTGGATCCTTCAATAGGTAGACATGTTCCGGAAAAGCGCCCAGAGTGGTCTAAATAAAACAAAATGGAATTCAACGTTTGAGCCTGTATAAGGCTGTCGCAAGATTTCTAGCTCTGGAAAATATTTGTAACATGCTTATCTTCCTTGGCTCTCCTTTTCTCGATTATCTTCCATCTTTTCTTTTTTTTATTGGTTTTCTTCCTTTGCTTCTGACGCACTGGTTCCAACCCATATCCAGAATTTGCAATGACACCGCATTGTAAGATGAGATTGGTTTTCCCTCTGGGGCAACATGGTCTGCGTTGGCTGCGACCTCCTGGAAACGAAATAGCGAACGCCTAAATGGTCATGTCTTATTTCGGGAATAGGCATATGGCATTGTGTCACTTTCAGAATGATAACAATACTGAGGCGCACTGAATGCGCACCCTGTCGTTTCACCGGCGCCCGGTTCTATTGGATCTGAGTAATGCGAACGTATTAAATGTTTTGTGCTGTACGTATACAAATATACAAAGACAATCTGAGGTTTCTTCATACTTGGGGCTTATGCAGATTTGATACATTTCAATCAAAGTGCAAGCACGCTTTTTTGAGAGAAAGTAGCAATTTCGAAACGCTACCTAAGATAATACATCTTGAGGAGTTGTGGAGGCAAGAAAATGGGCATACTTGGTAGACATAATGAAAATGCTTAATTTCTTCTCTCGTATATTACTTCTGTTTGTATGCGAACACCGAACGCGTAAATTGATGCCACCCAAGCTGAAGCTTAGATTAGAAGCGTGAGCACTAAAGCAATATGGATAATACTTATGACTGAAGATTAAATAAAGTCCTCTAACCTCAAGGAAACCAGAGAAGAGGCACAGATCGCAGAGTTATATTTGAGCCTGAGTTGAAACAAAAAATGTGCCATACAAAACAAGCACTTTGGAACGCGTGCTTGCTAGCAGTAATTTGAACCTGCGCCAAAAATAAATCTCTGTAAGGTGATATTCGGACAATATATTTTCCGAAGAAAACGCATAAAGCCCAAGTGCGCTGAATTCGGAGCATAGATATTGCATTTGGTGGGCATAAATTTAACAGTCAAATGGCACACGCGTGATGTGATCAATTTTCTCGCAGTAAGTACGTGATGAGGACTCGGTTCGTCAAAATTGGTTGGTGAAGAGATTGGTGAAGGTGACATTATGTAGAAGCTGACGTTGCATTTACCTCTTGCCGCGATGTTATTTCTACTGGCGCTGTGAGAAACTCCCGATTAGATGCACAGTCACTTGAGCAGGAGGGGCGAAAGGCACCGCTTTATCGCGATGTGGAGCACAGATTCGTGCTACACTGCCCTACTACTGCAAAAGATAGTTGCATCGCGTGCCGCACTTCGCAGTGCTGCAAGCGCAATCAGATAAGTTCAACCAATCATTTGAGGCCAAGCATTTCCTCTTCCATAGCCAGACTGAAAGATTGAAACACCGAACTATACATTTATCATGATTCCCTTCAACTTTCCAGTATAAACATGCACAGTAAAACTTCTAAGAAGTTCTTTATTGTAAGTAGTGTTAGTTGAATTAATTGGTTTGAATTTTTAAAATAATTTCCACCTGGGCACATAATTATTCTACAGTGGAGCGATTCGAGTGACTTTTGTGTGCTTTTTAAAGAAGAGTGGTCGAAGTAAAACAATAACACTACATCTTGGAGCTGCAAGATGCTCTGGGATCTGTGGCCACAGCGTTCTCACTAGACGCTGAAGACATATACTATTTTGCGACGCGAGAAGGCATTCTATGTGCTGTTCGTGAAACAAACGATAAAATGGGTGAACTGAATTTCCAGAAATTAGTATGCATTAACTGCAACAATTTTTTAACCTTGTTAGAATTTTACTTGAATTTGACTGCCGTTAGTCACAATGACTGTTATTACATTCAACGCACAGGAATCTGTATTGATTCGTGAATAGCCCCAATATTATGTGATATTTTTTTAGCGTCCTTTGACAACCACGTTAATGTGGAACTGGAAAATCAATCATTCGTGTATTTAGGTATGTCGACGACCATATAATAGTCCTTAACAATTCATCAGTGCTCTGTCTGGACGATGCCGTAACAGGTTGCTTAAAATTTTCACAAAATGTTCCCAGGGGCTCAAGTTTACTTTTGAACTGTCTAATGACAACTGATTCAGTTTCCAGATCTTAAAACTTTATTTTCCTAAGCTGACCACGTATGTTGGAGATACAATCCAAGATCAAAGAAAACTGTTTTGCCTTTCGATAGCGCCCACTCGAAATTGATGGAGTCATAGCCACCACACATCTTTAGTGTGCTTTGCCAAAGTCATGTGTTTACCAAATTGACCATAGTATGTCTAGCCAAGTAGACAGATTGAAACTTGCCAGTTTTCCAGCATCTGTCATTTCATCTATCTGTTAAAGATTGCTTCAAAAATTAAAACGGGGAAGGAAGTGCCCAACTAAAGATCAAGAAAAAAGACCTGCACATGTAATCCCACACCTCCATAAAGTTTCACATAATTTGAAAAATGTGGCCAACCGACACAATGTCAATCTAATTTTTTGAGCGCCTTGAAAATTGTCAGCAGCATGTAACCTTCAAAACAAGAAGCATCATAAACGCATGCAATGTCATACTAATCACCGGACCAATTACACCGAATGGACTTCAGATGTTGTGTATGAAATACTCTTAAATTGTGGACGCGTTTATATTGGAAATACCGGCCAGTGCTTCAATGACAGGGTTAGACAGCACAACAATGATGTTAAAAAAGGATACGGCAGTCACTTGGATGAGCACTGCCAAAAGTTTGCATGCACACCCATGTTTGGTGACACAACTTTGTTGAGGAAAAAAAACACAAGAACAGCAGTTGAAGCGTACCTTATAAGGGAAGCAGGTGACAAGTGCATCAGCTGTCCGTCTTTGGTTTTGCAAGAAAAAGAAGTGACGTTTCATTCGAGATATCTAGGCACTTGAACTTATTGACCATACAATCGTGTGTATGATAATGGAGTGCATGACGTGCCTGATGCGCAGAGCATAACTAGATGACCGGTTGTAATAAACGCCAGTTGGAAGTAGCGCCAGTCCTGTCTTATGTGTTCATTTGACTTCGTCTTCGCCTTTAGCGCATTTTTATGAAAACTGTCAATAGCGCTATGTACTGCGCTTTTGAAAAGAACAAAACCCGCACATCAACTTCAGGTTTGTCGGCGCACCCTCTTCTGGAGACAAGACACGGGGATGGCGAAAGTCTACTCTCTTTTTCTGTCCAAGATTCGCTGTCGGCTGAAACTACCAAAAATCTACTTTTTCTCTTAGTCATTGCGTAATAAAAAAGTTTTATCTATTTTGCCGCGTAGCTTATGGCTCAGCGAATGATTGCTTTGCTGGACTCAGGCCTCATCTTCTGGTACTACGACGTAAGACAGCGCCGACGGTCGCCTTGGCTCTCTCGGATTTATTGACCTTCCGAAGCGTCGTTTCGAGCCTCTTCTTTCCAATGATAACATGCCGTCTGCCGCGTAACTGAACTCCCGAATTGGGTAGGGATAACCCTACTCACCATATTAATTCGGGAGGCCGGTCATAGAGTGTTTCATATGGCGATGTGCCAGGTGAGTTCACTGTATGAAGTAACAGTCCGATGTTCATTCCGCTCTGCTTTTTACCAGTGATTGTTTACGCAGTATATTGCCACGTGCGTCTATTCCGGCTTGCAGCGACGTGAGCGACGCAGCTCGGGTCGCCGCGACGCGAGCGGCGTCGCTTGACGCGTTTCAATCATGGACGCGAAATGTATAAATACTGGACCACCGCTTGCGCTGTCTCAGTCAGACGAACGCCTCGGCGCGCTTGCTGCTTTCGCTGTCACCGAGTGCTTCGCTTGATTTAGGGCACAAGTTCGCCCATTAAACTCTCTAAGTTTACTGCCGACGCAGTGTCCCTTTCTGTCTACCTGCGTGCCACACCGTCACCTACGTGACATTTTGGTGGATGTGCCTATGCTTAGGACACCTCCTCAGAGCCATGACACCAGTCCAAGTGCATCTGGAGCTGGCCACACGGAAGACAGCTCCAGCGAAGACAAGAAGGAAGAAACCCGGAGCAGTCACCGACTACAAGGACTGCCGACTGAATTAAGGCCACTACCTCCCACTGGTCGCCGTGTGAACCACAGCTCGACGTCACCTATGCAAACCGCAATCACACCTGTGCCGCTCGTCGTCCAGCAGCTGTAAGTACCTCCGCTTTCTGGCGGCTCCGCATGCCAGGATGTACAAACGAACGAGTTGCCAACTTCAACAAGTGATTTGACGAAGACAAACTTTGGAACGTCTTCTTCTCTCTCGAAGACTCTGCTAGAACCTGGTACGAGAACCAGGAGCTGCCCTTGACAACGTGGGAGGCTTTCAAGAGGCCCTTATCTGCAACTTTCGCAAGTATTCTGCGCAAAGAACGGGCTAAGGCCTAGCTCCAAACTCGCCAGCAGCATCCAAACGAGTCCCTAACTGTCTTTGCGGATGAAATGCAAAAGCTCTTCCGCCACGCGGACGCCATGACTGAAGACAAGACGCTTCAGTACCTTATGAGGGCCGTCATAGAGCAACTTTTCGTCGCTCTCATTCGCAACCCGTTGAGGACCGTCGCCGAATGGATTAGCGAAGCGGCCACTATTGAGAAGACGCTAGAGCTTCACGCAAAGCAGTACGACCGCAACTTACGCGCTCCCCCGTCAGACTGCGACGACATCCGAAGTGCCTCCGCAGTGGCCCTTCGAAATACCATCCGCGCTATCATGCGCGATAAACTGCGCGAGTTGCTACCGGTTGTGCAAACACAGATGTCCTCGCTCGCCGACGTCGTAAGGGATGAGGTACAGCAAGCCTTGGGAACACTTGATCCTGCCGAAACGCGGCACCGACCCTACCGCCACCTTGCCAGGAGCTACGCGCTTCAACTTACGCCGCCGCTCTGCAAAGCCAAGCGAGGCCAGCCAGCTGGCGACGGGAAACGTACACGCCACCTGAACGCAGCCAAGCCTACCCGCCACCGCCGCGCCCGCAGCAGGCCGTCCGTTGAAACACGTTCCGGCAAACCACCACGAGGAAGACTGACATCTGGAGATCCCCAGATCGACGACCGCTTTGTTTTCACTGTGGTGAAGCCGGCCACCTCCTACGAGAGTGCCCCTACCGTCAGATGAGCATCCGCGGGTACAACATAGACGACCCACGACCCCTCCCTGGCCAACCGCATCGAAAAATTGAGGCCTATCTTTGAGCGACCGAAGATGCCACCCCACGTCGCTTCAGGTCCCCGTCACCCTACCCACGCCGTTCGTCTTCGCCGTACCAAGGGTACGCTAGAGAGAGGTCACCGAGCCCTCGTAGGGGAAACTAAAGCCAGCGACGTCGGGAGGTGACGCCGCTCTCTAGCGAAGATTGAAAAACCCTCCTACAAGCACAACAAATTCCGACGCTTCGACGCATTCCGCCGCCTCGACGCATTCCGACGCCTCGTTGCATTCCGACGTCCCGACGCGACCCGACGCAGCAGCGACACGACCCAATGCTACGCCGCTGCGAACCCACGCAGCGACGCCACTAAACATGAAGCCGCGACCCGACACCACAAATTCGATGGCGCGATTGAAGGCCCCAACAGCACCTTGCCACGAGGCTTCCACCAGACGCAGCCGCGACCGTGCGAAGCGACAGACCACACAGTCGGTGACCGACCGACATCGAACCCGAATACAAAGTGCCGACTTACAAGTTAACCTAGATGGACATCCAGTGGCTGCACTCGTCGACACCGGGGCCGACTACTCCGTCGTTAGTGGACGATTTTTGTCACAACTCAAGAGTCAAAACCGCATGGGAGGGTCCTCAAATACGCACAGCATGAGGCCACCTCATAACCCCGACGGGACGATACACTGCGCTAGTGGATCTTCACGGTCACACCTACCCTGTGAATTTCGTCACCCTACAACGGTGCTCTCTCGACGTAATCCTCGGGATGGACTTCCTGAACGAAAACATTGCGGTGATCGACCTGCAGACGAAAACCACAACACTGACCACAATACGGTCAGAAAGAATGCAAAGCAATCGTTATCATCGCGCCGCGTTCACCATCCTCGACGATCAAGTGAACCTCCCGCCAAATACTAGCGTCATGAGACTTGTCGAAACAGACGCGTTCTCAAGCGGCGATGCGATTGTCGAAGCGAACTTGCAGCTGCTTCTGGATCACCAAATGTGCGTCGCACGCGGTGTCGTCCATCTGCGTGAAGGCAGAGCGGCTGTGCTAATAACGAATTTCAGCACGGAACACAAGCACCTAAACAGGGGTACGGCGGTCGCTTTCTTAGAAGAGCTCGTCGAAATAAGCGACGCATTCGCGCTCTCCGAGTCACCCCATGAGGCGTCGTTGGCGGTGACTGACGAGATAAACTTCGACATTAACCCGCCCTGCCTCAACAAAAGCAAGAAAAGCTACGTCGCTTTCTTCTGCGATATGCCTTATGTTTTTGAAAGTCGTCGAGGATCCGGCAAATGCACATAGCGAAGCATCGCATTATAACCGATGAATCGGCTCGTCCCGTCCGTCGAAGTCCCTACCGCGTTTCAGCGCGACAACGTGAAGCAATCGAGACACAAGTTGAAGAAATGCTTCGCGACGACGTCATTCAGCCGTCCAAGAGCCTGTGGTCTTCGCCCGTTGTGCTCGTAACGAAGAAAGACGGTACCCTACGATATTGCGTCGATTATAGGCGTCTCAACACCGTCATGAAAAAGGACGTCAACTCGCTTCCGAAAATGCGGTGCCAAGTATTTTTCGTCGATGGACCTCCGGAGCGGGTACTGGCAGATTGAGATACACGAGAGGGACTGCGAGAAGACCAGCTTCATCATGCCGGACGGTCTTTACGAATTTAAAGTTATGCCAATCGGACTATGCTCAGCGCCAGCGACATTTCAGCATGTCATGGACACCGTGTTGTCTGGGTTGAAATGGCAGATAAGCCTCGTATATCTCGACGACGCAGTCGTTTTCGCATCCACCTTCGACGAGCACCTGAAGCTGCATACCGTGCTAAAGGCAATTAGGGCGTCGGGACTCACTCTAAAACCAGAGAAATGTTTTACCTACGAAGAGCTCCTGTTCCTCGTCCACGTAGTTAATCGTGAAGGCGTGCGTCCGGACCCCTAAAGGACGGCAGCCATCGAATGTTTCCCAATACCCAGTGAAAAGAAAGCTGTCCATAGATTCTTGGGGCTCTGTGCGTATTACAGGCGTTTTGCCCGAGATTTCTCTCGAATCGCAGAACCTCTCACTCGCCTTACGAAAGCCAACGTGCAGTTTAGTTGGAAAAAGCCCCAAGAAGACTCTTTTCGCGAACTTCAAAGACGCTTGCAGCCACCGCCAGTACTCGGCCATTTCGACGAGAGCGCTGACACCGAGATCCACATGGATGCAAGCGGCATAGCACTCAGTGCTGTGCTGATTTAAGAGAAGAACGGCCTCGAGCGAGCCATCGCCTACGCGAGCAGATCCCTGTCGTATGCCGAATTAAACTATTCGACGACTGAAAAGTAATGCCTCGCTCTCGTTTGGGCGGTCACAAAATTTTGGCTTCCCGTAAATTTTTACGGGAAGCACTTCAAGGTGGTCAGTGACCACCACGCTCTCCGCTGACTCGCTAACCTGAAAGACACGTCAGGTCGCCTCGCTCGTTAAAGTCTGCGACTACAGGAGTTCGACGTCACCATCGGGTATAAGTCAGGCAGAAAGGACACAGACGCCGACTGCCTTTCGAAAGCCCCTGTTGAATCCGCCCCGACCTGCGACGATGACGACGATGCCATCCTTTGGCCCATAGGATCTAACACCTTCGCACAAGATCAACGAACCGATCCTGATCGACGCTGTGTCGTTGAATATCTCGAAGGCAAGACCGATTCGGCGCGCGCTTTCGTCGCTGTGCCTGCGCGACAACGTGCTTGTGAAGAAAAACTTCGCGCCATACAATGTCGCATACCTACTCGTCATGCCAGTCAAGCTACGGTAAAAGATTTTTTTTTTTTAATTATGGGGTTTTACGTACCAAAACCACTTTCTGATTATGAGGCACGCCGTAGTGGAGGACTCCGGAAATTTCGACCACCTGGGGTTCTTTAACGTGCACCTAAATCTAAGTACCCCCGCAGGGGCGTCTGCGCAAGCAGGCGTTTGGTGTGTTGCGACACCACGTACCCGAGCACACGAGGGTTGGACCCTCCCGCGTGTAGCCGTGCGCGGCTTAGCCGTGTCCGGGGAAAGGGGGATCCTGGGGGTTGAGCCGATGCCGGGTGTTGGGACCGTTTAAGGCCCCCCGGTGGAGGCAACACACCTCTTTGGCCTCTGCTTCACGTAGACGGCACCCCCGGGCTGACCCACCCGGGGGAAATCGGCAGTTCCCTTTTCCTGTCCCCCTCTTCAATCTTTTTCTTTCCTATCTTCTTTCTTTTACTGTCCTATCATCTCTTCTCTTACGTCAATTCCTATTTTTTTCTAGGCGGCTAGGGTTAACCTTGTGTAGTTGCTCTCCCTTGGGTATGTTATATTAGGTTATAGCAGCAATGCACGGCTGGCGTCTGTATCCTTACACGTTAAGTGCTACAGCGTCCCCCTGTTGGGCTCCATGGTGGGTGGCCGCCATTGCCGCCGAAAATGTTCGAAATATTATGGGAACACCTGCTTTTCCACGTCTGCTTGATCGGCACCCTCAAAAGAGGGGACGCACCGATGAAATTCTAAGCCTCTTCAAACCAAAAGAAATTTTTCCCCGATTCCAAGTTGTTCACAGTGAAAAAACAGAAAAACCAGCTAGAACCGTATCTCCTTTCCTTGTTGCTAAAGGCTTGACTGATGCACTTGGCCCAGGCTATAAGGTCACCAAAATGTCGAGCGGGGACCTCCTCCTTGAAATCCATGATAAAGAACAGCACAGCAAAATAAACAAACTTGTGGCATTTGGAGATATACCTGTTACCGTTTCACCCCATCGGTCTATGAACACAGCACGCGGTGTAGTATCTGATGCAGATCTCATCGACCTGTCAGAAACAGAGCTGTTAGAGGGCTGGAAAGAGCAAAATGTAACTAACGTACAAAGAATCATAATCCGAAGAGAAAATAAAGAAATTCCTACAAAGCACCTGATCCTCACCTTTGCCACTTGCGATCTGCCACAAACAATAGAAACTGGATACATGAAGATAGCTGTCAGACCATACATCCCTAATCCAAGAAGATGCTTCCAATGTCAAAGATTTGGCCACGGATCGCAGAGCTGCCATGGTAAACTTACATGTGCGAAATGTGGAGCCCAAGGCCACGCCTCAGATAAATGTGAAGCAACACCTCACTGTGTAAACTGTGAAGGTGAACATCCAGCATACTCCCGATCTTGTCCCAACTGGAAAAAAGAAAAGGAAATAATCACCTTAAAAGTACACGAAAACATCTCTTTCAAGGAAGCACGAAAAAGGTGTTCCCCATTCCACACCACAACGTACGCCGATGCGACGCGTCAGGGGGCAGCACCGCACCGGCCTGCGCCACCTGCCCGGCCCGCGCACAGCGAGTCGTTGGCTGTGGCATCCCCTGCCCCCGAGGTGGAAGCACTTAAACCTGCGCCACCCACCAAGACACAGAGGCCGGTTACCCCGGGTACGTCGGGCCTCAAGACCACGCCTCGCCAGGCGAGGTCTGACAAACAAACTAGGAGCCTGCCCGTTCGGGCGTCCAGTGCTTCCCAGGAGGCAATGGACACAACACCGGCACGTTTGGTGCCAAAAAACCGGCGTGGCTCTCTTGAGCTCGCCAAAACAAACAAAAAACCCATAACAGGGCCAGACGACGGTCCTGTTACCTAAAATACACCACAACACACCTGAACACAGAACATTTCTCATCCTAATAATATGGCGGTACAAATTATTGATTGGAATGCCCGTGGCATTCTAAACAACTTAGATGACATAAAAGAAATAATACAAGAGTTTAATCCTAGGCTGTTCTGCGTTCAGGAAACACACTTGAAAACATCAAATACAAACTTCTTAACACAATACACATTATTCCGCAAAGATCGCGACGATGGCCATGCCGCGTCTGGTGGCGTGGCTATTATAGCTCAGAGGTCAGTTGCTTGCCAACACCTCCACCTTCAAACTAATTTTGAGGCAGTAGCGGTTAGGGCGATTCTATTCGACAGGTTGGTTACGGTCTGTTCCCTCTACATACCACCCGAACATCGCTTGCAACTAAGGGATCTTGAAACTCTAGTCAATCAGCTTCCGGAACCATTAATTTTAACAGGTGATGTGAACGCCCATAATACGCTATGGGGCGACTCGCGCTGTGATGCTAGAGGGCGTACTATAGAAGACCTTCTTTTATGTACCGGTGCAGTTCTTCTGAATAAAAAAGAACCCACCTTTTATAGCACTACACACAAATCATATTCTTCAATAGACCTAACCATAGCCTCTCCATCTCTAATGCCGTACCTTGATTGGAAGGTCCTGAAAAACCCGTACGGAAGTGACCACTTTCCTATTCTCTTAAATTTAACAAAACGCGCTGAATGCCCTCCACAGATTCCCCGATGGAAGATCGACTCGTCGGATTGGGAACTGTTTCAGGAGACTACATATCTACAGTACGATGATTTGAGCTCTCTAAACATAGATGATGCTGTGGCATATTTAACAGTTTTTATTATTGACGCCGCTGAAGAATGCATAAAACAAACTAACGGACTTGCTAATAAGCGTCGTTTGCCTTGGTGGAATGACGAATGCAAAGAGGCACGGAAAAAACAAAATAAAGCTTGGAGCCTGCTTCGTGACTCTCCAACTGCGGAGAACCTCATTAATTTCAAGCAGGCAAAATCACAGGGCAGGAGAACACGACGACGGGCTAAGCGAGAAAGCTGGGAAAGGTACATCTCTAGTATCAATTCGTACAAGGGTGAGGGTAAGGTATGGAACAGGGTGAACAGATTAAAGGGCAGGGAAGCACAACCGCTTCCTTTAGTAAACGCTCAAGGCGACACCATGAAATATCAGGCAGACTTCCTGGGTAAGCATTTTGAAAATATTTCTAGTGCATCACACTATGCGCCAACTTTCCTAAAGTTCAAGGAACGCATAGAGCGAGAGCCCCTTGAACGAAAATGCGCAGCAGATGAACCTTACAACCGTCCGTTTAGTCTCGCTGAACTGAAGGCTGCTCTCAGTTCCTGCGGCAACTCAGCACCAGGTGGTGACCGCATAATGTATGCAATGATCAAGAATATGCATCCAGAAACATTGAACACACTTCTGTCTCTTTACAACACCATGTGGGTATCTGGGCATATTCCATCCTCATGGAAAGAAGCGATTGTCATCCCAATTCATAAGCAAGGCAAAGACCCCGCATTAGCCAGTAGTTACAGGCCAATAGCACTAACAAGCTGCATGTGTAAATTATATGAAAAAATGGTAAATCGGCGTCTAATCTATTTCCTGGAAAGCAACCGTCTACTTGACCCCCTTCAATGTGGTTTCAGGGAGGGTAGGTCAACAATAGACCACCTTGTTCGCATTGAGGCAAATATTAGAGAGGCTTATATACACAAACAATTTTTTCTCTCTGTATTTCTGGACTTGGAGAAAGCCTATGACACAGCATGGCGATTCGGAATCCTCCGGGACCTATCTGCGATGGGCGTACGCGGCAATATGCTAAATATGATAGAAAACTACTTGACTAACCGCACATTCCGTGTTAGAGTGGGCAATGCCCTGTCCAGGCTATTCACTCAAGAGACTGGTGTGCCACAAGGGGGCGTGCTTAGTTGCACCCTCTTCATTGTGAAAATGAATTCCATCCGCAAAGTCATTCCATCCTCAATGTTTTATTCAATATATGTAGACGATGTGCAACTAGGATTTAAGTCTTGTAACCTTGCTGTGTGCGAGCGCCAAGTCCAACTCGGACTGTACAAGGATATGGGCAAACGAAAATGGCTTCAAGCTAAACCCCTCCAAAAGCTCCTGTGTACTTTTTTCTAGAAAGAGAGGCTTGATACAAGATCCTGATATTATGCTACATTTACAACACATACCACTCAACACTGAACATAAATTTTTAGGCATAATACTCGACTCAAAACTAACCTTCATTCCTCATATCAAGTATCTGAAAGCTAAATGCCTCAAAACAATGAACATCCTGAAAATACTGTCACATACAACATGGGGAAGCGACAGGAAATGCCTCATGAGCCTCTACAGGAGCCTTGTACGATCGCGCTTAGACTACGGTGCCGTTGTGTATCACTCAGCTACACCCAGTGCTCTCAAGATGCTGGACCCTGTGCATCATCTTGGTATCCGCCTCGCCACTGGCGCCTTTAGGACGAGTCCGATTCAAAGCCTCTATGTCGAATCGAATGAATGGTCGCTCGATCTGCAGCGGTCATATTCTACATTTAATTATTTTCTGAAAGTACATGCTAACAAAAACCATCCTTGTTATCCCACCATAAACGATATGACCTCTGCAACACTCTTTCACAACAAACCTACAGCCAGAGAGCCATTCTCCATCCGTGTGACAAAGCTGAGCGAGGAGATGGATGTTCATATTCATGAAAATAGACTAATGGCTTCTGCCAAGCCGTTTCCACCGTGGTTGTGGCAAACCATTGACTGTGACACGTCATTTGTGGAGGTAACGAAGCACGCTCCAGAGGCGCACATTCATATGCATTTTCTGGAATTACAATTTAAATACCCTTGTCCAGAGTATTACACAGACGCGTCTAAATCACATGCTGGCGTGTCATACGCAGCCGTCGGCCCATCCTTCCGATGTTCTGCACCCTCAAACAAGCATCTTTACAGCAGAGGCGTATGCAGTATGGTCGGCTGCAAAACACATCAAACAGTTGAAACTACGTAAGGCGGTCATATACACAGACTCATTAAGCGTTGTGAAAACATTGATGTCATGCTTCAACCACACAAATCCAGTAATTGCAGATCTTTTCTCTCTCCTCTGTACTATTTATGCCTCTGGCCAACATGTAACGATATGCTGGGTGCCTGGACACAGAGGTATTGAAGGTAATGTCCTGGCAGACCGAATTGCTACCTCCTTAGACACAAAAGCTTGCAACATGTCCGCAGCTGTTCCGGTCTCAGACCTAAAGCCATACATACGGAAACAACTCAGAACCTACTGGCAGCATAAATGGGACTCTGAAATCCTTAATAAACTCCACATAGTTAAGCCACATTTAGGATACTGGCCATCATTGACCAAGTTCAGACGAAGTGATGTCCTATTCTGTCGTCTCAGAATAGGGCACACTTACGGTACGCATAGCTTTTTGTTGAGTGGCGGCGAACGTCCAATGTGTAGTAGATGTGGGGAGACACTCAGTGTTCAGCATGTCTTCCTAGAATGCCGCGAAACACAAGTCGAGAGGAAAAAACACTTCCCGTTAGCATACAGTCAGTGTATACCACTTCACCTGGCACTGTTTCTAGGCAGAGAACCGCTATTTCACATGCAATCTACCTTAGCCTTCTTAAACGACGTTGACACGCTCCACGTTTTCTGTGCAAGAAATTCGTAACACGGCCTCTTGCGAGAGGCCACGGTTGCGATGTGAACCTTTGTTATAGCACATGCCTCCAGGCCCTTGTACTCAAGGGACCAGCTGAGGCTGTTGTGCTATTTGTCAACTACAATCACCTGTCCATTTTTATTCATGTAACGCTATTACACCATTGTTGTACATCCTATACTTACAGCATACCCTACTTCAGCGATTCTCATATTTTTATTACTTGTGTATTTTATGCAACTTATAGCTCTCAGTTTTAGGCCTCTCTACAGCCACGTCACATCAGCCATTAGTCCATTCAGTACTCATCACCACTGCCTTGGCGCTCTTTGGCCACACTTCGCCCTTGCGCCAATAAACACTACATATCATCAAATCTAAGTACACGGGTGTTTTCGCATTTTGCCCCCATCGTAAAAGATTTTAGAAGCATCTCACGATGAGCCGACAGCAGGACATCTCGGATTCACTCGAACTCTCAGAAGAATCCAAGAAAAGTACTACTGGCCGGGCCTGAATGCAGACGTCGCACACTACGTGACAACCTCTCGAGATTGCGAACCTCGGAAAACACCACCTACAAAGCCAGCCGGCCTCCTGCAACCAATTGAACCACCATGGAAACCATTCCAGCAGATAGGGACGGGTCTGCTTGGCCCCTGCCCGACGTCTACTTGCGGGAACAGGTGGATAGTGGTAGCGACGGGCTACCTGACGCGCTATGCCGAGCCAACGACGTTACCATCGGGAAATACACTCGAGGCCACCAGATACTTCGTAAAGAACATCATTCTCCGTCATGGTGCACCCCGAGGTCCTTATTACCGACAGAACTACGGCATGCACAGCAGAATTCACGCAACAGATTCGGCACTTGAGCCACACGAGCCATCGGCGCACTACAGCGTACCACCCGCAGACAAACGGCGTTACGGAGCATTTAAAGAAAACCCTCACCGGCATGCTCGCCATGTATGTCGACGTCGGGCACAAGACTTGGGACGAAGTCCTTCCGTACGTGACATTCGTGTACAACACCGTGCCACAGGAGACAACGTAGATGACGCCATTCGAGCTTGTTTTCGGTCCCCAAGTTGCCACCATGCTGGATGCGATGTTGCTTCACGTTGAAGACGACAACATCGATGCAGACGTTGCCGGCTTCCTTTAACGCGCCGAGGAAGCTTGCCAGCTCACCCGAATACGTATTAAAGAGCACCAAAATGTTGACGCCCGACTATACAACCTACGACGACGAGACCAAGAGTGCGCACTTGGTGACCGCGTTATGGTGTGGACAACGAGTAGTCGCCGCGGGCTTAGCGAGAAGCGCCTGCGCCGTTACTTCGGGCCTTACAAGATAACTCGACGACTAGGGCCGTTGGTCTACGAGGTTGTGCCCGATGGAGTGGCGCAGTCACAGTGACGTCGCGCGCGACCTGAGATGGTCCACGTCGCGCGCCTCAAAACGTTTTTTGAGCGTTAGCGGACTAACGGACATTCATTTTTCTTTTTCCATGCATGATTGCATGCTTACAAGTTTATTGTTTTGCTTAGCATCGGGAGATGCTGTTTTTTTTTTTTTTTCACGGGGAGTGGGGGGGGGGGCGGGGTTAATGCCACGTGCGTCTATTCCGGGTTTCAGGCACGTGAGCGACGCAGCTCGCGTCACTGAGACGCAAGCGGCGTAGCTTGACGCGTTTCGATCATGGACGCGAAACGTACTACGATGATGATAAGATGTATTTATTAACGGATGGCTCGAAGGCGTATAATTTGGAGTAGGAAGAGGAGGGGAGGGAGCGGGAAATGTATAAATATGGGACCACCGCTTGCGCTGGCTCAGGCCGACGAACGCCGTGAGCGCGCTTGCTGCTTTCGCCGTCACCAAGTTGTTTGCTTGATTTAAGGCACAAGTTCACCCATTAAGCTCTCTTTATGTTTACCGCCGACGCAATGTCCCTTTCTGTCTGCCTGCGTGCCAGGCAGCTCACCGTCACCTACGTGACAATATAGACAAACGTGTTTTACTCGTTTGGTTTGCTCGCTCCGTCAAACCATTCACTTGCGAGAGATAAGCAGAGACATAGCTTAGTGTGAAAATCCTGCTTGGCGAAGATATGGTGTAGAGTTTACAGCTGCAGAAAACGGGTACGCGATCTGATACCATTTTCTTCGGAAGACGGTGCCATCTCCTCGAATCGGTCTTTCCAAACTCTTGTCACGTTGATGGCGACCACAGAAGGCATCTTGCGCACTGGTTCAGCGATAACGGCGCTTTCTTTTTTAGCACAGCACCACAGCGGCATGTATACTACATGTGGGTGGTTAACTGCTTAAGCAAATAAGTACCGGGAAGTTGTGCAAGGTTGTCAGCAATTATGGTGCCGCACTGTTCGAGCAGGTATTAAAGGGTCTTCCGGGCGGAAAATTTTCGTCTTAGGGACGCGATGGCACACCTGAAGTCGAGGAGCGCAGTTTTGCTCAGTGCCCTGAATGTTCATTCAGCCGATACGTCGCCAAATAGGACGTATATTCCACGGCTGGGGTCGGCTGGCATATCGTCGAAGAGATGGTTCCGCACAGACCGTTTGTACCAGCGGCGGTGCGTATTTGGAAGTCTACGGCTCCTGCGGGCGGTAATCTTCCATCTTGGTTTAATGAACGGCTAGAGAGCGTACGCGGCGTGTCGTCAAAGCAGCGCCGAACGCAAAGTAACGCGGTGTCCACGACTGCTGTCATCTCTCCGATGCCATCGACGAAAACTAGCGCAACGGCAGCGGGTTGGTCTGGTAAAAGTTAGGTAAAGGTTAAACAACTTCAGCCCTCAAAGTAAATATACAGTGCTATAATAGAAATCCTCAGAGCAAAATTGGGCCTTGATGTTTGACTTTCCCAAATAGCTGTCTTTCGCCATTGTATGTATGGCTTGAATTCTTTAATCTCTTGGTGCTGCCATACATTGTTGGTTAGTACCCATAAAAGGGTGCTTGGGGGTCACAATAATAATTTGCATGAGAAGGCGGAGATATAGCCCACTTTTTTTTATTGAAATGAAAATAAAAGAAAGAGACGTAGTCACCTTATAATGGAGACGGCTACTCCTTTTGTCATAGCAGAAACAAGAATATAAAATATATTTAGGAAAATGAAAAAAATTGAAAAAAAAATCACGTCATATGATGAGAAAGCCACAGCACAGTCCTGTACGCCTATGAACATAACAGTGTAAATGCCAAGTGCAAGTTGCACCACAATGACTTCGTAAATAGTCACAAACACACACAAACGGCCTGATGTAGACTTCCATGAGCATATAAACAGATGAGGAATCACAGTGCTGAAATAATTCACGCACAACAAAAAAAATGTATCACACGTAATATACAAGCACTAATAATTACAAATAAGAGAAGAATGTTTTAGTGACATCGTGTGATTATTCAATGCAATACCTAGTATTTGTTGAGGATGCCTGTGTCTTCATAAAAATGTTTAATTGCGTTCAATGCTTTTTGCTGTGCTATTTTCTATGGCCATGGGCCCAGCAATTTTGCAAGTGAGAAAGGCCGGTGAGGATCGATGGAGTGTAGCTCTTGTTCTAGCTACTGTCTTTGTATCTCGTATACGGGGCATTCGAGTAGTAGATCGCGAACATCCTCATCGTCGTGGCCACGGGAGCAAGCTGGGGAAGGAGCCCGTTTGATGCGATGCAGGAAATGTTTGGTGTATGCTGTCCCAAGGCGTCGTCGGTGAATTAGTGTCTCGGTACTTTTAGAAAGTTGTACATCCAGCTGGTATTCGAGTTGCGGGTCTACTTCGTAAAGTATTGATTCCTTAGTGTTTTCATTAAACCATGTTGACATACACAAGTCTTTCTTTAGTGCTCTCAATATCCGTTTTGAGTCCATTGGTGATAGAGGGATGAGTTCAATTTATGCATCTTTATGGGCTGGTTTTGCTAATGAGTCCGCTAGTTCGTTGCCTGCTATACCAGCATGGCCCGGGACCCACTGTAATATCACTTCATGTTTCCTTTCAATAGCCTGAGTTAAACTGTTCAGTATTGCGTATGTTATCCGTTCGTATGGTTGGCTGTCATCAATATTCCCCGCAGGGGCGTCTGCGTCAGCAGGCGTTTGGTGTGTTGCGACACCACGGACCCGAGCACACGAGGATTAGACCCTCCCGCGTGTAACCGTGCGCGGCTTAGCCGTGTCTGGGGAAAGGGGGAACCTGGGGGTTGAGCCGATGCCGGGTGTTTGGACCTTTAAGGCCCCCTGGCGGAGGCAACACACCTCTTTGGCCTCTGCTTCACATAGACGGCACCCCCGGACTGACCCACCCGGGGGAAATCGGTAGTTGCCTTTTCCTGTCTCTCTCTTCCTCTAGTCTTCGTCTTTCTCTCACTTTTCATCTTTCCTGTCTTCTCCTAGCTTCCGCTTACTTCCAATTTTTCCAGGCAGCAAGGGTTAACCTTGTGTGAATAGCCAGCCTAGGTTATATCATATTTGGTTATAGTGGTAATGTACAGCTGGCGTTTGCAGGCCGTGTTTCACAGGTCCTGCAACGTCCCCTTGTAGGACTCCACGGTGGGTGGCTGGCGTTACTGCCGAAATTACAATCTCTTATGGCTTCTTCTTTCCCCCCCTTACCTGATCGCTCCCGATCGATGATGTCTTCGAATTTTTTGCCCGTCATAAAGAAACTTTCCCTCGTTTCCATGTAGTGCACTCCGAAACACCAGACAAACCCGTGCGAACAATCTCACCATTCCTCGTGTCCAAGTCTCTTACCCAAGTTTTTGGTACAGGTTATAAAGCATCCAGGATGGCAAGCGGCGATCTCCTCTTGGAACTCCGCAACCAGAAACAGTATGAAAAGCTACCCAATCTAGTTTCATTTGGTGACGCCAAAGTAACCGTAACTCCTCATCGTACAATGAATACCACCCGTGGCGTAGTGTCTGATGATGATCTCTTGGAGCTGACTGAGGCTGAGCTCTTGGAGGGCTTCAGCGAGCAGAACGTCATCAACGTTAGGCGAATTAAGATGAGGCGTGATAATAAGGAAATTCAGACCAAACACCTGATACTTACTTTTGGCACAAGTGTTCTGCCCGAGTCCATCGAGGCCGGCTATATCAAGCTCCGTGTTCGCCCATATGTTCCAAATCCCCTGCGTTGCTTCAAATGCCAGCGTTTCGGTCACAGTTCACAGAGCTGTCGAGGCCGCCAAACCTGCGCGAAATGCAGTGCTCATGAGCACACCTCTGAAACTTGTGAAAACTCTCTCCATTGTGTAAACTCTAAAGGGGAGCACGCTGCATACTCGCGGTCGTGCCCATCGTGGAAGAAAGAAAAGGAAATAGTGACAATTAAAGTAAAAGAAAACATAAGTTTCAAAGAGGCACGCAGGTGGGTATCCTTCCTGCCAAAGCACACCTTTGCCGATGTGGCGCGTCAGGGGGCAGCGCCACTACGGTCTCCGGCGGCTGTTCGACCCACACCCAGTGAGGCGGCAGTGACGCCATCCGCCCCCTCGGCGGCTGCAGCTAACGCTGCTACGCCAACACAGCAGACGGGGCCATCGACCCCGAAGGTGGGCGCAGCCGAGGCTGCCCCAACCTCCCCGGCCCCTTCCAGCGCTGGCAACAGCCGGCGCAGCCAGATCCCTCAGGGAGCCCCATCGACCTCCGGGCTGGTGGGCGCAGGGGTCTTGCCCTCCAAGGCGGGATTCTCTCGGGAAACATCTCGCTCGCAAGAGCACGTGTCCTGCGCCTCACAAGAGGCAATGGACACTACACCCATCCTCAAGGCGCACCAAGCGCCTAAGGAGCGGCGAGGCTCCCTCGAACGCTCCAGAAAGAACAAAACCCCTATTGCAGGGCCTCGAAAGGGCTCTGTAATCTAAGGCATCCCGTCCGTTTCCGTAAACACAGCACCAATTTATTTTAAATATGGATACACAAATCATTCAATGGAACATTAGAGGTCTCCTTACAAACCTTGATGATTTGCAAGAACTCATCCACAAACATAATCCAAAAGTGCTGTGTTTACAGGAAACACATTTAAAATCCAGACACGCAAACTTTCTCCGTACGTATGTTACGTTTCGCAAAGATCGCGATGATGCCATCGCATCATCGGGTGGTGTTGCGATTCTCACACATAAAAGTATAGCAGATGTCAACCTTTACAGCTTCGAACGCCCCTTGAAGCAGCGGCGGTGCCAGTTGTTCTGCTAAACAAACTCATCACTATTTGCTCGCTTTATATACCCCCACATTACAAATTAACTAAACATGAATTTCAGTCTTTTATAGATGAACTGCCAGAACCCTATGTTGTTCTTGGCGACTTCAATGCGCACAGCTCCCTGTGGGGCGACTCTCGTATAGATGCGCGAGGTCGTCTTGTTGAACAGTTCCTTTTTTCTTGTGGTGCGTGCCTTTTGAATAAGAAGGAACCCACATATTACTCTCTAGCAAACAGAACCTTTTCTTCAATCGATCTCAGCATAGTTTCTCCTTCTATTCTGCCTGAACTTGAATGGGAAGTTACAAAGAACCCTTACGGAAGCGATCACTTCCCCATACTACTAAGAACACCTCAAGAAAACGAACATCCACCACAGGCACCTCGGTGGAAGATTGAGACAGCTGATTGGGACAAATTTCGAACTCTTACTGGTATCTCATGGCATAACATCTCCTCGTTAGAAATTGATGCTGCTGTGGAGTATTTTACAGCCTTTATAATAGATGCCGCATCTAAATGCATATCACAAGTAAATGGCCTCTCGTGCAAACGGCGCGTCCCGTGGTGGACCGACGATTGTAGGATCGCACGTAAAAAACAGAACAAAGCGTGGGGTTTGCTACGAGCTTCTCCCACTGCAGAAAATCTTATCAACTTTAAAAAAGTAAAATCCGAAGGCAGGCGAACCCGCCGACAGGCTAGAAGAGAAAGCTGGCAGAACTTTTTATCGGGCATCAACTCGTACACAGATGAGGCGAAAGTCTGGAACAGGGTTAGTAGGATAAGAGGGCGACAAACATACTCCCTCCCTTTGGTAAACACACAAGGCGAAACTCTGCAAGAGCAGGCAGATTCACTTGGGGAGCACTTTGAGCGTGTGTCGAGCTCAATCAATTATTCCCAGTCCTTTCTTAAACATAAAGAAATAATAGAACGGAAGCCAATCATACGAAAATCCAGGCAGAATGAACCGTATAACCGGCCTTTCAGTATTGCCGAGTTGAAAGCTGCCTTGAACACATGCAAAAGCACTGCACCGGGACCTGACAGAGTCATGTATGACATGATCAGAAACCTACATACTGACACACAAGTTACACTACTTACACTATTCAACACTATTTGGGCTTCCGGATACTTCCCATCCACATGGAAAGAAGCGATTGTAGTCCCTGTTCTGAAGCACGGAAAAGACCCCTCCTTGGCGGCAAGTTACCGTCCGATAGCTCTAACGAATTGTCTGTGTAAGCTTTTTGAAAAAATGATAAATCGCAGACTTATACATTTCCTCGAGCTCAACAATATGCTCGATCCTTATCAGTGTGGATTCCGAGAAGGGCGGTCGACGACCGATCATCTTGTGCGCATGGAAGGAAATATCCGCGATGCCTTTATACATAAACAGTCTTTCCTATCGATATTCCTCGATATGGAGAAGGCATATGACACGGCATGGCGATACGGTATCTTGCGAGACCTGTCGGAAATTGGCATCCGTGGAAATATGCTGAACACAATTGAAAGCTATTTGTCAAATCGTACCTTCCGAGTAAAAGTCGGCAATGCACTGTCACGTCCCTTTACGCAGGAAACTGGTGTACCCCAGGGAGGCGTGCTCAGCTGCACTCTCTTTATCGTTAAGATGAACACGCTACGTGCTTCACTACCAGCTGCCATTTTTTATTCCGTATACGTAGACGATATACAAATAGGCTTCAAATCCTGCAACCTCACAGTATGCGAAAGACAGGTACAGCAGGGCTTGAACAAGGTTTCCAAGTGGGCAGACGAAAACGGATTTAAGGTCAACCCCCACAAAAGTTCTTGTGTTTTCTTCACAAGAAAGAGAGGCCTGGTCCCAGATCCTTGTGTAGAACTGGGCGGACAACAAATCCCTGTCAACAAAGAACACAAATTCCTTGGTGTTATTCTTGACTCCAGGCTCACTTTCATACCTCACATAAAACATCTTAAAGAAAAATGTCTTAGAACAATGAACTTACTTAAAGTTCTATCCCACACTACATGAGGTAGCGACAGGAGGTGCCTGTTGAATCTTTACAGGAACCTAGTTCGATCACGGTTAGATTACGGTGCCGTAGTATACCACTCAGCCGCACCGAGCGCGCTTAAGATGTTAGACCCCGTTCACCATCTGGGTATCCGTCTGGCCACTGGCGCATTTAGGACAAGCCCTGTTGAAAGCCTATATGTAGAGTCGGATGAGTGGCCACTCCATCTTCAGAGAACAAACATCAGCTTAATGTATTTTCTCAAGGTTCGCTCTAATAAGGAACATCCGTGTTTCACAACCGCTAACGACTTGACGTGTGAAACACTTTTTCATAACAGACCCTCTATGAGACTTCCTTTCTCACTGCGTGCAAGAGAACTTAGCACGGAAATGGACGTCCCAGTTCTCGAACAACGCCTAATGCCTCCAGCTAAGCTAGTACCGCCCTGGGAGTGGCAGCTGATAGAGTGTGACACATCCTTTGTAGAGGTCACTAAACATGCGCCAGAGACACATATCAAAATGCATTTCTTGGAGCTCCAGTACAAGTACTCGTGCACAGAGTTTTACACAGACGCTTCTAAGTCGCATGCCGGGGTGTCCTACGCAGCCATTGGTCCGTCCTTCTCGGAATCCGGTGTACTGCACCCTGAAACAAGTATATTTACGGCTGAGGCCCATGCACTATTGTCGGCTGTGAAACATATCAGAAAATCAAATATTCAAAAAACAATTTTATTTACAGACTCCTTAAGTGTCGTTAAAGCCTTGAAGTCACACTGTAAACACAGAAACCCCGTAATAATCGAGCTCTATTCCATTCTCTGTAGAGCATACATGTCTAACCAGCATGTCATTATATGCTGGGTGCCCGGGCATAGGGGCATTGAGGGTAACGTTCTAGCAGACCAGATGGCCACATCAATTTCATTGCATGCAGCTAATCCTACTGCTTCGGTCCCTGTCACAGACCTGAAGCCTTTTTTAAGAAGGAAACTGCGAAACCACTGGCAACGTAAGTGGGACGCAGAAGTACATAACAAACTGCACGTGATAAAGCCACAATTAGGTTCTTGGCCCTCCGTAACAAAATCACGGCGAACAGATGTCCTATTCTGTCGCCTCAGAATAGGACACACATTTGGCACACATAATTTTTTACTCCATGAAAATGATCCTCCGACCTGCGGTAGATGCGGGGAGAGGCTGACCGGCCTCCACGTCCTCCTGGAGTGTCGGGCAGCCGAATCTGAGAGAAAGAAGCATTTTCCCCTAGCATACCGGCAGCAGATCCCCCTTCATCCCGCAATGTTACTCGGCCCAGAACCGCTATTTGATACCAACGCAGTCCTAAGTTTCCTGAAAGATGTCCTCCATGTTATTAGCCCCACATGTTCATAGCGGGTCCTCTCTTCAGAGGATACCGCTGTGATAGCTCTTTCGTATAGCACGTGCCTCTAGGCCCTTGTGTTTCAAGGGCTCCGGCGAGGCAACAGTGCTCCAGCTATTTTTACCATCTCATATATTTTCAATTCTATGTCATTCTTTTACGATGGATTTTAATGTTCATAGTATTCGTCATTAGTCATCGCCATAATTTTATATCACGTAGATTTTATGCACTTTACAGCAACTATTTTTAGGCCAGTTTACAGCCAAGTCACATCTCCATAATACATCGTCAACATCACCACTAGTCATGGCGCTCTTTGGCCACACCTGGCCCTTGCGCCATTAAACACCACATATCATCATCATCATGTCATCAATATTTTCAAGACATGCTAAAGCCGATAAGGAGTCCGTGCAAATTACCCACTTTGTTGGTGTCTCATATCTTTTGATAAAATTAGTGGCTTGGAGAATTGCCACCAATTCCGCTATTGTTGGTGACGACGTGGGTCCTAGTCGACAAACGTACTCTACCTCTAAGGATGGTATAACATAAGCTGCAGTCGCACTTTCTTTGACTACAGAACCGTCCGTGTAGATGTGAATATATTCCTGGTACTTCTCAAGTAGGTGATGTAACGCTAATTGTTTTGCTGCTAATGTGGAAATGTGGCTTTTATTTTGAAGTCCCTCAATTGACGTTTCTATTTTCGGCGCTTGCAGAAGCCATGGTGGGTAGCAGAGGTCGGAGTGCCAAAAAAGTGACCGCGGGAGTCGTGACTTATGCTCTTGAAACAAGGCGTGTATCTGTGCACCCGGGTGGTTTTCTATCAGAGAGAGAAGGGGGTGTGCAGAATGCTGAGTAGAAATTCTGAAGAGATGTCGGCATGTTTCGAGGCTCCGAATCACCGTGAAATGCGGTTACCACACTTCTGCAACAGTGAGATGAGTGGACGTAGCTTTGCGGGACTCCTAGCAACACTCGTAAACTCCGAGCCTGTAATAGCTGCAGCCTATGGAGGGAGGTCGCAGATAATTTGTGCAATATAGGGACGGAGTAAGCAATTGTCTGACACATAAGTGATGAGTGGACGTGAAGCAGGGATGCAGTTGTTCCATCCCACTTCGTGCCTGGGATTCTGCGGAGAACATTTATAACAACTAACTTGGTCCTCCAGGGCGGTCAAATGATGAGTCCGTCGAAGCTGGTGGTCTAAAATCACGCCGAGAAAACGATGTTTCCGCTTTCCTTATTATAAATAATGCAGTTATTCCTGCAGTATCTTTTGGCGAAAACAGGGGCCCTATAACGTAAAACTATACCAATATGTTTTTATTCCAATCTCCTGACGTCAAATTTGTGTAACCGCCGACGCAAGCATCGGGCGTTCACCCGCAGGGTTGTCTGAACAGAGCAATCAAACGCTCTCCTCGTTCATAGGAGGTCACTTTTGTTTGCTTGAAAAACGTATAACATTGCCTACACTGAGCGGCTTGTCTTATTTAATTGGCTCACAAAAGGCGAGGAGCACGCTCAAGTAGAAAGGGATTCGATAGGGCCGAGCCACTGCACTGAAAATCGATAACCGGACGAGGAGGGTGGTGCCGGCGTCTGCGATTGGTTCGCTTTCCCTTACTTAGCTTGCGGTGGCTCATCGACAATTGCGGAGGCATGCAACCGAAGCTTAAGAATGACGCTTAAACGGATTCTCAGCAAAGAAGAGTTGGCAGAACGAGATTGTAAACGTGCTGAAAGTGCTCGAAAACGTTACACGGCCACGCAAAAAACTTTATTACACGCAAATAAACCCATGCTCTATGACAGGTGCGAGTAGCCAGTGCCTGAGCGATCTGCGGCAGCCATCCTTTATTCCTTTCGGAACGGGGCAGCCTGCGGCTATTCAGAGGAAAATTTAGTTTTGTTTGGCATATTAATGCATCTTTATCGCGTACACGTCACTTTAACGCGGTGATTTTTTGCGGTTTTGTCTCGTTGCGTGAGAGGCAGGAGAAGTGGGCGCAGCCCGTATCTTTTAACCAATAGCCGATGGCTAATGGCGAAGAGGCGTTGAATCAGACATAACTATTTTTCTTTTGTTCAGTCAAATCATGCATAATCCATGTGTACACATTATATCAGATGGGAAGCTATCGCGATTTTCGTGGCGTCGCGTGACAGACAGGTGAAATGGGGGTGGTCCAAAAAAGCTTTTGACCAATCGCGGAGGGCTGATTGCAGAATTGGAATAATTTTACGTTATAGCGCCCCAGGCTAACAAAGTTCGCGTAGAAAAACCAATTTTTACTCGAAATTCGAAGATGACTAGAAGTCAAAGGGAAAAAAAATGAACGGGAAGGCATGCTGGCCGCCTTCCCTACATACTCCCTTTTTGTGAATCTGAAGCTCACTGGCAAGCACCAGAAGCACGCGCGCGCGCGCGCACGCACGCGCGCACACACACACACACACACACGCACACACACACACACACACACACACACACACACACACACACACACACACACACACACACACACACACACACACACACACACACACACACACACACACACACGCACACACACACAGACACACTCACACACACGCACACTCACACACACACTCACACACACACGAACGCACGCACACACACAAACACCACTAAGTACGTACGTATGCGAACACACGCACAAACACGCACCCAATACACACACAAAGAACATACGTGCGCACACACGCACAAACACACACCCAATACACACACAAAGAACATACATGCGCACACACAACACACGCACAACACACACACACACGAACGCACACACGCACGCACGCACACACACACACACCACTATGTACGTACGTATGCGAACACACGCACAAACACGCACCCAATACACACACAAAGAACATACGTGCGCACACACGCACAAACACACACCCAATACACACACAAAGAACATACGTGCGCACACACGCACAAACACACACCCAATACACACACAAAGAACATACGTGCGCACACACAACACACGCACAATACACACACGTACAACGCACACACACACACACAAGCACACACTGGACATCCTACACACGGTGGGAAAAACGTATCTACAAGCTTGTTCCGCCGAACACGAAGGCTATCAGGCTGGAAATTTGCCGGTACTCCTCCAGTACGTTCTCGCTTCGTTCGCTTGAAGTTCAGTATTTTGTTCTTGAGTCCCCTAGGACTTCATGAAAGCCGCTCAATCTTTCATGTTAAATTGAACGCAATGGTGCCAGAACGGTTGACAAAAGGAAACAGCGGCCAGATCTTGAAGGCCCCGGGGACTTCAATAACTACTAAACTAACAAAACGAATTTTGAAGGTGAACGAAAGGAAAAATGATTGTACGAGGAGACGGAACGAGGTCATCGTTAACCAAGAGAAGCCGGCTCTGCAGGCGACTGCATCGAGGGGGGGTTTCGACAGGGTTCCCCCATTTGAAATCACTTCGGTGGAAGTGTGGGTGGCTTTTTTTCACATCCGGGCGCTGTATTGGTCAAAGGAGTGAAGAGCGTGCCCTCAATAAAGCCTTGGAACATCCTGGTAAAAAACAGCTTGTTAGCTCCGGTGAGTCCCTAAGCCTCGTGAACCAGTTAAAGAGACCTAAAGACTTGCACAGTAAAGAAAAAAAACATCTTAGAAGGGCACATAAGCATGGTCATACAGCAAAAGTTCAAAGGAACCACAAGCGCAGAAACTGAATTCTTCCGGACTGAGTTCTTGCTTGGACCTTTTTAATATCGCTGCATTGTTGGAGGAGCGTCGATCAGGAGGGAGGTGAACGTGAAGCGCTGCAGCTATGGTGTTGCATCGTGTGCACAACTTTTTAAACTTGTTAACATATTCAAGCTAATATTTGGAAAGCTTTTGTCGTTGTCTCACTTCTGATAACTTGCGACATATTGTCGAGCAGCTGGAGCACTGTACGCAGTTCATCATTCAGTTGCGAAATATATGCAGAATGTTGAATATTCGGAAATACCGCATAGTTTATTTTCATGATATGAATTTCGTGTGAGTAGAATTCAATTCATGTACGAAATGCGAAATTTGAGCATTCGCCCATCTCCAGTTTTAAGCGATGTTCTCATTGCCGTTTGCGAGGAGCCATTTAGAAATGCACAGCACACAACCAAGTGGCACAGTTTTCTCAGGAAACGCCTCGCTCAACACAAAATTCTTCCGCTCGGTCACGCGCATATCATGCATGACGACGAAGGAAGGATGACAACGTGATGGCCACGATGAGATGACGAGGATGCTAAAATGACGACTGTGATATGACGCCCACGAACTGGTGATGACAGCATGACGAAAGTCGTATGACAATGCTGGGATTGCGGGGATTGCTATGGCGACGACGGTGTGAGGACAACGATGTGGCGACGACTGTATGGCGACGACTGTATGGCGACAGCGTGACGAGAACAGCACGACTACAACGGTATGACTAAAATTGCTTGACGACGACAGCGTCACGACAACAGGATGACGAAGCCGGACTGAGAATGACGCAGTAACGATAACGTAATGACGGCGACGGCACGTCGACCATGTCAGAACGGCCAAAGAAAATGCCCCTGGAATGTGTACGACAATGGAACGCCCCGATGGTGTGTGACGACAACTGTATGACGATGACACAATGTCAACAATGGAGGGACGTTGCTGGAGTGACGACGATGGTAGGACGACGACGGTTCGAAAATGGGAGCGCGATGACGACAATATCCCAGCGTAGCGCCGACAACAGAGGGAAGACGGCTGACTGATGACGACATCACAAAGAACGATCAGAATGGAATGTAAGTAATAAAGAGACGACGCTGGCATAATAATAATAATAATAATAATAATAATAATAAATTATGGGGCATTACGTGCCAAAACCACCTTCTGATTACGAGGCACGCCGTAGCGGGGGACTGCGGAAATTTCGACGACCTGGGGTTCTCTAACGTGCACCTAAATCTAAGTGCACGGGTGTTTTCGCATATCGACCTCATCGAAATGCGGCCGCCGTGGCCGGGATTTGATCCCGCGACTTCGTGCTTAGCAGCCCAACACCATGGCCACTAAGCAACCAGGGCGGGTTGACATGACGATGACGGCGTGTTCGTCCGCGCTTATGAGCACCACCTGCCACCCGAGTGCCGCGTCGGTTTGCACCAACGTACTTGATCTATTACTGTTCGCAAGCTCTCTCCAAGCTTCGTCGCTGCCCTTGGCCCTTTCTACTCATGACGTGGCGCTGCTATCGCTGTCAGCCCGGAGAGCGCAAGCATGGTACCCATTGCCGCCGGATCCCATGCGCCTTCTAGCTGGCAATGAAAATTCAAAATTCAAATTTGCGGACTTTTTTTCAAGCTGCGAAGTAACGACTTAAGTCTAAGGGTGAAACAGCAATTTGACATGATCGGCAAGGGTCGCGTAAAGGGCATGTTAATGTCAGTGAATGCAAACTCTTATTTGCTGCGCACTTAATTTATCGCTTCAAAATTTGCAAAATTTATCATGGATATTGAGTGTTTGTGAGCATCGCACCATCAATGCCTGTTGTGAAGAGTCCATAAGAAATTAAACGTCTCAAATTGTGGCGTTCCGTTATGTTTTGAGACCACAGTCACAAAATCCTGCGCTCGGTTACCGCCGCACGGAACACAGCACGGACCAGAGAGTTTCGCACATTCAATGTGTGAATATTTAAGTGTGTACAAATAAAGATCGAATGAAGTCACGCTTGGTCGAAAAAAGAAAGAAAGGAAGGAATGGCTTCAGGTTACGAGTTTTTTTATATGCGATGGCAACTTTTTTCGCTGCTGTGAAGCCATGTCTCTCGCGTACAAGTGCATGTGTGTAACTGCGACAAAAATTAAGCACTTGGCATGTAAATGTGGCCATACGGTTGGCATATTCAAGCCAGGCCAGGTATTTCCATTCCAACTCATCTAACACCTCTGAAAACATGTCTCTGGACGCGCCACCTCCTTTAAAAGCAACTGAAAGTGCTGTGTTTGCAGCATATGCACAATCTAACGCCGCTTAGTAGCACATTTTGGGAATCCTTGCTTGAAGCTTCTGTAAAATGTGAGGATACAGAATTGAAATACCACTATCACCGCTTCCAATAGGCATCGATGACGATGGCGACTGGCCGGTGGGGCAAACAGTGTGGCGAGCGGCACTGTAGCGGCCCCGCGTGGAAGGAAGCGGGACAATGGAACTGCAGGCGCCAAAGGTTTCAAACTGAAACAAATATAAAAATGTTGGTATGCGCTTATATTCGGTGTTCGTGGGCACTGGGTCCATTACCAAACAATTGTGCAAGATAGCAGTCAGCAGGCAGGAGCCAGCAAGCAGGCGCCCGAAGGAAAAATGGGAAGGGAGGCGGGGGTTGAGTAGGATATGCAAGGAAAGCTTCAGTTGAAATTTTTTGAGTCAAATAAGTGTTTCAACAAAGCTTTCAAAATATGGAGAGCACAAAGGATCAATTGCGGTACCATTCGTAAGGTGCTAGACCTAAATTTAGTTGTGTAGGTTATAATTATTCATGTAGCAATTGTAAATTCCCAAGGCATCTACTTTTGGGGAGAATTTCTAAACAAGGGCGGCCATTCTACAACTTTTTACTAGCGTTCTACTTGTTATTTCCCTGCAAAGTCATCCTTTAGAACGTAGAATATAAATGCGTTTCCCGACACAATTTGGGTAAATACTCTCAAAATGGTATGCAGCGCACGTGGGCTTAGCGATATGAATCCGCTAATACATGGCGCTTTGTTTCGAGGCGTTACTCTTACCACCTTTATTAATCAGCAGTTGTGATGCATGCCTTAAGGCATCAGCACCAGTCGTCACAGTCAACAAGCGAGTACCTTCTTTCCGTATAGGTAGACTCGCCCTTAGTGATATACTACTACCTTCGAGTTGCTTGACTGCTCCCGGGAGCTGCACCATAACGAAACCACCCGAGTCCGCAGTGTGTATATAGTTGAGTGCATGCGTCTTTTGACTATCGGCACGCTGACACATAACACAGTGGTCGCGGCGACAGAGAAATTTAAATTACTGAGCATGCGCCTCGCACGGAATTAATATTGTCACCAGCGGTTGCACCCCATGGTTACGGTTATCGCGCTTATTTGAATCCAACCCGACATGCATCCTAAACATATAGATCTTGTGGAAATTCATAGAGTGATTCTGAGCTGCCATCGCGTGCTGACAACGCTGTAGAAGTTTAACTTGATACCTCGCTGACAGGTACTATGACAACGCGCGAGCTCAATAAACGAGAATGAATCAATGAAAGAAAGAAAATGAAATACGACCAAGTAAGCACACAGAAGCACACGCAATAAAACTTTCAGGAGTCCATCGCGGCATTATTTGCGACTTCAGTAGTGACTCGGAGCCGATTGATCACTTCTGTGTCGTCGCTTACCATAATGAGCGTAATCGATATTTATGAGGCCACCGCTTGATTTGTTGTTCCCACCATGACGCACCAGAGAATCGGCACACCGATAGGAAGAGCAGTATAAATGCCGCAAAAGCGTGGGCGATATGGTTGCAATGTCACTAATAAACAGAATACAACTTCTTTTTGGTCGACATTTCTCGGTGGTACCAAAAACTAAATGTTCTGCGCTGTGTTTTGCTGTTAAGCTTGTGTCAGGAAGTATCGCGTTGTCGAAAAATAAGTGCCGTTTTTTCGAAGAGCACTTACTCCGCTAAATGACGAAATCTGTCCTTAAAGAAAGGCAACCTTATCACCTTCAAATTAGGCTTTTCTTTCACTAATATAGTGAAGACAGTGCCCTAGACTTGGCGTATGCCTTCTTTTAACGTTTCTAGATAGAATCTGTAATTTATTATTTGCTGCACAAATTTCCGCATATGTCCAATCTGTAGGTGAGCTGCACCAAGACACCAAGAAGACGTGTCGGTTATTGCCATGCTGCATCAACAGCACGAATTATACTTCTTATTCATGTTTGCAGGTGTTCGTACTTCTCTGTATTTTCCCTTTTGAGTTAACTATACGTTACCCCAGAGGCTCGAAGCAACATGAATGTAGACGCCCAGTTAGCTGTGACGTGCAGGTACAGTCACAAAAATTAGCTTTTATATTATCTAATGTGATCTGAAGGTTTCTGCGAAGATACCGTTTCGTTATAAAATGGAGCAAGTCAACGGGGTGTGATTCTTCCTTTATACTTCATCATTATATAAGCTCGCCGAAGCTTTTGAACGGGTCGCATGCGTCAGCAGCTGTCAGCAGTGGTCGACGAACAATGGATCATTGGTACAATGGACCGCTGACCACTGCTAACCATATCACGTGTACATCTTCTTGTGGTCCTCTGTTTTCGTGTGACTTGAGCGGCTAGTGGTCAACCACACCTTTCAACAACTCAGCCGTATTGCCTAATCAATCGTACATTCATTTGCCACGAAAATCCAAGAACATGTAATACATCTAAGAATGGCATAAAACACAATTTGGTATTGAAGTTTACGTTTTAGAGCGAAGCTCTTAGGGTGACTACATATAAGCGGTCGTAAGTGTTGAGCGCGTGTCTTCATGGTGTTCCGCAGAAAAGAAAAAAAGAAAAAGAAAGAAAACTAGATTATTCAGCTAGTTTATATCTAAAAGGAGTGAGGCTTATCCTAGGAGTGACGTGCATGATTTTTTTTATTATATAGAAGAATTGAGGTTCAAATAAGTAAAATTGATACAGCCTCGCTTTCTGCATGTTTACATGCATTATAAGAAACTGTTACGCAATTCTCTTGCTGCTCCAGGACAACCAAAAGTGGGGCAATTTATGTATTTCAAAAAAAAAAAAAAATGTGGCGGCCGTGTTATGCGTGATGCGAACAGAAAGTTTATGCTTCGCAGGTATATCAAGGGTTTTGGGACAATTACTTGTTCGAGTGTTCCAGGCCTTTAAAGTGTACATTTTACGAACCACGAAGAACGTCTGCCCGATTCACTGGAGAAACTCTACATGCCACAGATGCATCATTTTAAGGGAATCGGGGTAATCTTATGAGGGATGTGAGGGGAAAGTTTTAAAAGCGTCAGTTATATACAATATTTGAAAAAGAAAAAAAAATCCTGAAGCAAGTGCTGGAATGCATATAGTGCCTTTATCCGGCAATGTTACGCAGATTACGAAAGAAAACTGCACGTCACACGAAGTTCCTTTTTTTTGTGGCAAGGTTATGGTTGATTTGTACGCAAATCTCAAATAAATGTGTTAATTGCTGTTCTTGCAGTAAATAACCAAGCGTTTGGCATTGTGTGTATTTTACGAATGGCGTCGTATTTAGCCTGCTGTCCTGGGAAAAATACAACTGTCGTCGAGATCAAGTTTAGTAAATATTGGCAGAACTCCATAACGACCGCGCTTGAGAAGTTAACTATGCGTAGATTAGTTACTGTTATTGCAAGAAAAAAAAAAGCACTTCATCGTGAGCTCGAAAGCGTTATGCGGCCGTTATCAGCTAAGTTTCCTGCTGTTCCGGAGGAAATCTGTCAAGCCAAGTTTACATTCAGTAGAAGTGCATGATATGTTGAGTGAAATTTGTGGCGATATGCCAGTGCTTGTGGCTTAATTATGAGTTTGGGAAGTAATTATGGAGGCCTCGTTCTCCCCCTACTTTCAAGCATTGTACCAATTTCTAAGTAGGTTTTGATGTTTTGTCGCTGAATTAACGACTCACGTAGTTTACATTTGCTGAACATAAGGGGAAAGTTGGGAGTGGTATGTGGACAAAGTTCGAAAGGTGAGGCTCAATTACGTTGTTTTCATCAATTTACTTATGTGAGAGCTGCTGAGCGCAACGAGTGAGTTTTAATGATTTACGTAGCTGAACTGCAGGAACTATATCAACCATTGAGATAAAATTTGGTGATGATGGAGGAAATAATAAAGTTAATGTACATGGAAACAGTATAAATGTGTGGGTAGTGTGCGAGGGCGAATTAGAACCGGGCAAATCAAAATCAGAATCTTGGACCACCCCAGTCTTGTGTGACGGTAGCTCCGCGGCCTACGGCGCTGCTGTCACTTGATGAAGATCGTTGTGCTTCTACGGGCCATGGCGTACGAGAAACTAAGTGGGATTAGTTTCCTATGGAGCAAGAGACGAACGGCCATCGAAATACACAGGGAAATGCAGCCCACTTATGGGGAAAGGTGTCTCGCCTTGAGAAGTGTCAGGTGGTGGTGTTGTGAGTTTGCAAAAGGCCGTGAAAACTTGCATCAGAGCGGCTCAACCTGCGACTCAAATTTAGTGCTGCTGTGGGACAAATGTCTGAACCGGTGTGGCGCTATGTGGAATAACGGTGCTAAGGTACGTAGAATACTATGTATATTTGTAATTACCTGCATGTACCTTATTTTGGTTAACAAAATATAGGGTCAAAGACTTTCTGATTCGCTGTCGTATGAATTTCGCTGAAACTTTCTTAACCAACTGCTCGGAAGCGCTGTTGTGTGCAATATTACCTATCGGTGGTTCATACGAGGGCGACGTTTTAAACTGTGTTGGTTAATTACGGTCCACTGAAATTGTTAGTGCAACTGCTTGAACGAAACAGCGTTACTGGAAATTAGGCTGTAATTTTGCAAAAGCAATGAAGTCTGGCACCTCTTTATTACCATGACAATTCTACTGGACACTCCTGGCTCATTTCTGTCGTCGTTGTCGCGTCACCATGAGGTTCCGTATAAAGCTGGGTGGCCGCGCGTGTCAGCCCGGGCCGCTGCATCTTGAAAACCATCTGCGATGGGTACAGAACCCGCAGCACGCTGCGTTTTCGCGCTTTCTCCCTCAAGCGTTTTGACAGCAAGTCTCTGCGACAATCGAGTGAAATGTGTTCATGTTTGCTTGTGCGCGCGTGACTCTGTGATTTCTCATTCAGCGAGCATGTCTATTTTCAGAAGTTTGTACTGCTGATAAACCTGCTATCCTTACTTCGTGCATTTGTCGACTAATTTGCTTAGGTGAAAATGGTGAAAAAGGATAAATATTATTAAAGTGAAAGCCAAGCGGTAAACTTACTGATACTCCTCATTGCTTGTGATGTTCTTTGTTTATAGAGATATGAAACGCAAAAATATATAGAGTAGGGGAGCAGCCATGTTGATATAGCCTGCAGCTTTATGCACTTGTAGCGGACTACTACGTGTCACAATGGCCCGGTCACAAAATACGACGACGACATGCCCAGCAGGCTGGCAGTGCGCGAGCAGGGGAGTCGACAGAATCAGGCTTCCGCCCGATTGAGCGCGCTCGGTTAAGATTGTGGGCACCAGGCACCTGATTCTGCCTGGTTTTTCTTCACCCACGAATTGGTGACTCCGCACTCCAGCTCCGGGTGCCTCAGCGGCTTCGCTGGGCCTACCACCACAAGAAGCTCGAGCTCCGCTGTATTCGCAGTCCGCCTCCTATCCTGTCATCCATGGCGTCGGATTCACCCGATCAAGTACTGCCGTCAGCGTCACTACCTCGCGATCCCGAGGTCTCAACTCTAAAGCTCCCAGAATTCTGGTCATCAGACTTGGAACTTTCGTTCATTACCATCGAGTCCTTGTTCCGTCACCACCGCCTCAGTCCGCAGTTTCACCATGTTCGCCCACGTCGTTGAAGCTCTCCCACCTACTACTCCTACGATTGTGCACGATGTTCTACGCTCTCCATGCGTCGACCACCCCTACGACCACCTTTGGACGACGCTCATCCAGCGCACCATTGAAACGGAGACGCATCGATTACAGCAACTTCTGACAATCGAAGAGCTCGGCGACCGTAAACCTACCGACTTATTGCGTCGCATGCACGCCTTGGCTGTTGACCTGGCTCCAAATGACAGCGCACTTCTCCGGGAACTTTTCCTGCAGCGCCTTACACCGCAGGTGCGCATGATCCTGACCACGTCTTCATTTTTGACGTTGTAATCTCTGACCCAGTTGGCCGGCAAGATCATGGAAGTCAGTTTTCCCTCCGTGGCGACAACTCATCGCCCTCCCGACCTTCCGTCCCACGACGCAGCCGCTGGCGACAGCTATGCGCGTCTCCTCAGCTAATGAGGAGATCAGACGGCAAGTAGCCCGACTCACAGCTGAGGTCGCTGCTATCCGAATACGCCGGCCACGTTCTTCGTCCTGACCTCGCCGCTCCAGCCCGGTCACTCTGAACGCCGTTCTCCTCCTCCCATTATGCTTTGCTGATACCACCTTCGTTATGGCTCTCCCGCAAACCATTGCCGCCAGCCCTGCTCCTATGCACGAAACGGTTGGGCAGAACACTGATGGTGACCACTGTTCCCGCCCCAGACCCAGTCGCCATTTTGCCGTCACTGACCGCGTCACCAAAATCCGCTACCTCGTCGACACTGGCGCCGCGATTTGCGTCCTTCCTCCTACGTTGGCTGAGTACCGCCATCGTCCCGACTACCCTCTTCTAACTGATCGACATTCGGGACCTACGCACAAAAGTGGGTGACTGTTGACATCAGCTTCAGACATACGTTTCGCTGGACCATTGTCAATGCAGCTTTGCGCCAGCCCTTCAACGGAGCCGAATTTCTTCGGCACTACAAGTTAGTCGTCGAAGAGCGGCCCAGCCGCATCTTGGACTCCGAGACGAGCTTAACCGTCCAAAGAGTTTCCTGTCACGCTCCACCGCTTCGGCGTCTCCAGGCGCACATGGGCATTCCCGACCCTTGGATAGCCGTCCTTGCCGAATTTAACGGACGCCTTCCAAACCACCTCCTTTCAGTCCTCGGTCGCTCACAGCCTGGCACATCATATCGTCATGACTGGCATTCACTTTGCTCGAGCTCATCGCCTCACGCCCAGTCATCTAGGTGTCACCAAAGAGGAGTTCGAACACATGCTTCACCTCCTCCAGTCTTTGTGCCTCACCACTCCATATGGTGCCCAAGAAGCATGGTGACTAGCGCCCCTGCGGCGATTACTGTACTCACAAGGCCACTGTCCATCAGCACTGCACAGCTGCACCATTTTGAGGAAGTTTGGCCTGGTGAAAGCCTACCACCAGATTCCTGTGGAACCCACAAATATCCCCAAGAACGCCATAACACCCTTCGGTCTGTTCGAATGTCTGCACATGCATTTCGGTCTTCGTAATGCGGCGCAGACCTTTCAGCGTTTCGTTGACCAGGTAGTACGTTTCGTGACGTGCTGCTTTGCCTATCTTGATGACATCCTCGTCTACAGCACTCCCGCCGAAGCTCACAAGCTCCATCTAAATCAAGTGCTCGCAAGACTCAGCAAGTTTGGTCTTCTCGTTAAGGGCCCGAAAAGCGAGTTCGGCGTTACAGAGTTAGACTTCCTCAGTCATCGCGTCAACGCTCACGTCATTCGTCCACTCCCGACGCGAGTCACAGCCATCCGTGAATTACCTCAGCCATCCACCGCCAGGTAGCTGCGCGAATTTCTTGGGCTGGCCAAGTATTACCGCCTGCTTCATTCCTTGCTGCGTCAATACACTGCATCCTCTGCAGGACCTTCTCTCGGGCCTGAACACACCGAATACTCCCGTTAGTGGGAACGACACCACTGACTGCGCCTTAAGAGGCCATTGCCGGCGTGACGCTCCTCGTCCATCCCAAATGCGACGCCCCGAAGTCTGTCTTGGTTGAAGCTTCAGACATCGCTGTTGGTGCAGTCTTGCGGCAGTTCGTTGCTGATGCTTGGCAGCCCATCGCCTTCTTTTCCAAGAATCTTGCGCCCCCTGAGCGCCGTTACAGCAAGTGCGGCTGAGAGGTGCTCACGATCTATTTGGCTGTGAAGCACTTTGGACATTTTCTCGAGGAACACGCCGTCCATGTCCTTACCTATCATAAACCACTGACTTCCACCTTACTGTCCAGCAGCACCTCCTACGCGCCCGGCGAAATGAGAAACGTCGCCTACATTTCTGAATATACCATTGACGTTCGTCACGGTGTCAGCGGAAAATGCAACGCTGTGGCCGATGCATTTTCTCGCGCTGCCATCCATGTAACGGGCCGTGGCTGAACGGTCATCGACTTCACGCCCATGGCTACCGCCCAGAATGTCGACGCCGAGATCTAGCTGCTTCGCATCAGTAGTACCTCTCTGGTGTTTCAATATACCTTGCTTGCTCACTGCAACGTGCCCCTCGTTTGTGATACGTCGACCGGATGTCCTCGTCCTTACGTACCTGGCCCATACCGCCGGGCCGTTTTTGATGCCCTTAATTCTTTGGCTCACCCTGGCATTCGCGCAACACAGCGACTCGTCACTTCTCACGATGTATGGCCCAGTATCAACGTAGACATTCGTCGCTGGTCAAGCGCCTCCTCAACTGCCAACAGTCTGCGACTCTTTTTGGCGAATTCTCGTCCGCGCACGCCCACTTCAGCTATCTGCACGTCGATACTGTTGGCCCCCTTCCTCCCTGTGGGAACCATCGCTGCCTGTCAACCTGCATTGACAGGTTCATCACATGGCCTGAAGCGATCATAACGGCAGAGCCGATTGCTCATAGCTCGAGCACTCGTCACCCACTGGATTAGCCGCTACAGTGTCTCTTCCACCATTACGACTGTCCGTGGTCGTCAATTCAACTTAACATTGTTCCCCAATCTATCTAGGCTACTCGGCGTCAATCCCATCAAGACTACCTCTTAACTGAAGCCTTCACTCATGGCTTCGACTTTTCCTTCATCATAGATCGAGCGTCTTTCTTTCGTTAAGCTTGGCATCCGCACCGCTCTTCGCAGTAACTCTTCCGCCAGCGCCGCCAAGCTTACGTTTGGCACCATTATACGAGTCCCTGGCGAATTCTTGTCGCCCCCCCCGCCCCCCCGCCGACAACAAAGTTCTTCCTGGGGTGTATACGTCAACCCTGGCCTTGAGAACAACACGCACGTCTTTGTGCGCCACGACACTTTGCGTCCTCCCTTACGGTCCCCGTCTGAAGCCTGCCTAGTTGTACTCTGACGCTTTAGACTCTTCTGTTTTGACATTCTCTCCCAACGACGCCAGTACGACTCGCCGCGTGCGTTTCGTGCCACCGCCATTGTCCAGCTCACAGTTTCCTCGCTAAATGGGGGGCCCTGTAGCGCACTACTACACGCACAATGGTCCGGTCACAAAAGACTACTACGACACGCCAAGCACGCTGGCGGCACGGGAGCAGTGAAATCGACGAAATCAGGCTCCCGCCTGATTGAGCGGGCTCGGCTAAAATTTAATTTATGGACACCAGGCACCAGCGTGTCTGGTTTTTCTTCACCCGCATACTGAAACACCGCGAACAGAATGTATCAATCTATCGGAGAAATATGATAGGTACCAAGCGAACGAAAACTCATTAGAGGACGGCATAGAAATACGCGGCGCGAAGCGATTAATTTGCCCGCTCAAGCAATACCGGTGTGACGTGACATAGGTGTAATCGGAGACCACTGCGAGAGGCCACCTTGTTGCTACCTACATAACTATACCCGTAATCCGCCTTTTGCATGACTGGAGTGCGCATGCAGCACGCCCTAGCCGCTGCAAACACCGGCACGTCACCGTTCTTGATCGAAAACTGCCGGTCTGACTCGCTATAGCTTTCATGAACGAAGTGCAACTCTGTATACTGGCAGATCTGTTTGTATTTTCATGCTGACAAATATCACAGCTACTGAGAAGCACAGCCAGCCTCTTATCCCAAACAGACAACAATTAGGTGACCGACTCTTCGATACCGCAACGTGTAAAGAGCCGCCTTGCTAAGTTCTTATGAGATAATATTAGCCATTAGCGTTTTCTCTAGAACGTTACTCGATGATGAGGCCTCACGCACGCAGGGTTCACTTTAACAATACACTATTGTCCATTCAAAGTATACGCGTTATGAAGAGCGCCAAGAGGTAGAACCAGCCATAAAATGTAGCAATAATAGCCTTCCTAATGCTTATACGGTCTCTGAGTGGCCATTTTCAAATACGCTCGTCTCAACGTAATACGGTGCTTTTTATGTGCGCTAACTTATTTGTTTTGCAAGATTTGGTGACTACTCTATGTGAAAAGATGAACCAAATCGATGGGGAATTCATACTTCATCTTCTTTTTTATCACTGGCTTTACTCAACAATGTAGAAAAAAATAAAATCGAAGCGGTTGAAGGATTACTTTATGCCAGCGCTGCGTGGTTTCGAGGGTATTTGATTTGAACAACGAACGTACGCTGAAAGTGCCGACGTAAACAATTGCGCCGCCGTTGTCCGTATACAATAGTCATATACAAACACACTGCTGACTTAACCTCCCACTTAAAGAGATATAGTTCCAATAGTCGAAACAGAATTCCCAAATCATTTTTTATCGTGCTATTTGCTACGTTCAGCACATGTCTTGCATTGGGAACATATATGATCTGGACTACTATGCGCCAAGTCCAAGAAAGGGCGGTGGGAGGATGATCCTAATACCGCTGCACAATATGTATTCTAGAAATGCTTTCAATATGGTTTCTCACCCGGAGCGATGCCTAGTAATTAAAGACATGCAGAAGTAAGGCGATCATTACAAAAACCAGTGTACGATATCTGTCCTCGCAACTGTAGTAATGTAATAACATTGTACAGATCGGAGGTCATTGTACAGACCGGAGATCGGAGATCGGACATCTCTTTTCGGAGATGCTGGCTTGAAAGTGGTGGAGTGAGAAAGGAGGAGCAGTGGATCGGTGTGACGTACAGTGGTACGTGACAAGGGTGATGCTGGTCGCTGAGGTCTACATTGAACGCGCTGGTTTGTGCATTATTGCTCGCCACGCAGAACTCTGTGTAAAGGTCGCTGAAATAAAGCACTGTCAGTGAACAATAAATTAGTGGACGCCATAATGTCACACGTAGGTAAGATTAAGCCTAACCCCACATGAATATCTCAGGTGTTCCGCGAAGAATTGCGAAAGTGTGTTTGAGTGCGGGGGGGGGGGGGGGGGGAGGGGCTATGCGCGTTTACTTATTTACTTCGCGGTTACGGAATAGCTTAATACCAAAGCTATAGGTTGCCATAGCTGATCACGTGAGCACGGACTAGAACTGGGGCGATGGAAAAGTCGTACACATCATGAAGCGTTTCGCACAAGGACCACCGGACAATTTCAAAGTCGAAACTACGGATAATTGAAGAATTGCTTATAAGTTATTGATTCGATGATGCCGGTGCTATACCGCTTTACCCTCTCTCGAATGCATCATGAGCACCTGTGTGTTTTTTTTCGTGATACGTGTTCACAACCAACTGATGAAGCTACTTCTTCTGAAGCATTGTACTTTAGCAATACTTTCTTAGTTTATACATATTCGGCATATTCAATTCAGTTCAAAAAAAAAAAAAGACACAGCACCCTTTTTCTCTGACTAGATGTCCCGTAATGTCCCAGCGCATTTACAGCAATACTATATATAAAGACATCGGTCCAAATGGCTTCCACAACCATTTCAAAGTAGGCTTTATTACAGAGGAAGCCTTAAGGGGCTCGTACCTCCGATGGTCTGAAAAACGCGGCGTGCAGTGAAGACAGTAATGTCAGTACGCCTCGCGTAGACATGGGGTCGTGCCACTGCTCGCACGTTCATGTTTGTCTTCTTCCACAACTCGCTCCGATGCCACTCATCATGCCAACAAAAAGGCAAGGTTTCTTTTTATTGTGAAGCATAATTCTCAAGCTCTGTCTCTTGCATATAATCCAAAAAGGAGCGGTAATGAGGGCCAAAGGTCCACTTGTGTAAGTCTGACGGCCGATTAGAGTGGAGACACACAAGGCCCGGATGACGTCGAAGAACCGATGGCAGACCCGGGCATGTTCATAGCAAGTGTTGTAGGTCTGCCTCCTGTACTGGCGCATCCACTAATGGGCATCTAGAGGAGCCGTTGATATATCCCCACTGCGCGAGGATGGACGGTGTGACATCCGGACTCGCGCCAACTCCTCTTGACGGGTGAGGCCACTCGGGAGGTCAGAACCACACGGAGGTATGAGAGCTCGCGGGGCACGCCGAAGAATTTCTTTCTGAATGTCCATTGTTTCAGAGTGCGGGAGCATGAACAGAGTCAACAGATACACAGCCGTCAGGGAATGGCATGCGGCGTCTGCCTCGGTGTGAGGTAATGGGCGTATCCAACTCATAAGAACACGTCTGGTTTACACCTGGGTAGGGAAGGCACATTAAGGAAGTATGACTAATAGCCGAAATCAACTTGGCATCCATATAGGCCTTCGGTCTAGCTTCTGGAACTCCGAACAGGAAAGCACAGGTGTGGTGGTGCTCATGAAATTTTAGTTTCAATAATTCACCTGCCGACTGCAACAATTGGCTTGTTGATAGGCACTTGGCAGCGGCGCCATGAGGCTAGCGGCGATAAGGGTTGATCCACTAAGGGGAAAGACGGGTCCATGTAATTCGCCAAGGCAGCATCCGCAGGAACACTACTCTGTTTCATTGCCTGCACTTCACGTCTTTGATGAATGAGCTAATGAAGTGTGTCCACTTGAGCATCTGCCTGAAGTAGCGTGATGGCTGTGAGCCTTGGAAAGCCTGTAATCACACTCATGGCTTCGCGGTTATGGCTTTCCAGTCGTGCCCATTCTGCTTTGGTAAGACGCTGAAACTGTGCTTCATAGATCAAGTGAGGCTGGAATAAGGAGCAAACCAGCTGCCGAGCAATATGAGTGCGAGCCCCACCCAATAGCTGGGCGATGCGAAGAAAGAGGTGAAGTAGAAAAGAGCGTAGCCAAGGCGATGCCGATCTGGATGCAGAAGTACACTCCAAGCACTCGGACTACGGTTACATTTGCCAAGACGCGACCATCAAGCATAAGTCGAAGAGAGGCTTGGTTAAGCTTCAGACAGCCTCAACTGTTAGCAATGCTTATGCAAGATGTATTTTCAGTTGAGAACGTGAGCCCCACTGACTTGCACCAAACAAGTGTTGTATAAAGTGCTGCCTCCAGTGCCCACTCTTGATGCTTCAAAGAGTGATGGGTGGTCCATACAGTCATATCATCAGCATAAATTAAGAATCGCACACCAGGAATATTTGACAGCTCCAACGCCATCAGCAGTAGTGCAAGATTAAACAATATTGGGGCAAGAAATGATCCCTGTGGCACTCCATGCTTCATCGTACACTCTCCATAGTTCTTTCCGAGAACATGGACGGAAAAGGAGCGCTCAGAAAGAAATGATTGTATGAATGCACGAGCATGAAAGGGCAAGTAAATCCAACGCAGAATATTAAGTATAGCCTCATGGCTCACATTGCCATAAGCTCGATGTATCTCCATTGCAAGCAGAGTCCGCATGCGGTGGGAGCGACAACCAACGAGTACCGCATAGGAAAGGTATTCCAAGCAGTTTTCAGTGTCCATTTAAGGCCGAAATTCAATATGGGCTAGGTGAGACCTGCAGAATTGCTCAAGCCACCAGCTGAAGCGCGTCGCCACCATTCGCTCTAGCAGCTCATATAGCGTCTCGGTAAGGGGGATTGGTCGTAGGTTCGTGAGAATGCCAGGTAGCTTTCCCTGCTTCGCAATGGCCTCAGTAGTGGCGTGTCTCCACGACGTCGGAACTTCTCTGGCGTTCCCCACAGTATTTATATTGTCAAGAATCCACCGAGGAGTAAGTCTATCCATGGTTTTATGCACCTCGTGGGGTATACCATCAGGTCCAGGGACAGTCCACGATTTAGCCTTGTCGATTGCCCCCCAATGGTTTAGCCATGACGAACGATTACTCCATGCCGTCAACGTCCCCCTTGCATGGGAGCCCGCCCACGTAGGATGGGTCGAGGGTTCTCTCCCAAGCTCAATCAGACTGCTCACGAGGCTGTGCGTGATCTCACCGACCGCGCTTCCTCTGTAAGGAGCGCCGACTCCTCTCTTCCCTATGGCCACAGGGACGCTCCCGCTACTCACAACGAGGTTATTAAATTCTTCTACATGTCTAGAGGGGTCTTTCCAACCCTCACCCCAAGTTGAATAGGGCGCAAGCCATTTTGCTTAGACTTCTACAGAGCAGCACATATTCGTGTTTGTCCGTTCTCCATGAGGCTTACCCCGACGTGTATCGCGACGACGCCTGCCCGTCCTGCGGGCAGGCCTCCACTCCAGCGCACATGCTCTACGAGTGCGGGTCGACATACCCCAAGTTCATCAAGAAGTCGCTGTCGAAATCGGGAGACAAAGGCGCCGCCTCCGGTGCGAATTCCGCGTGGTCCAGTCCGGATGCAAGACACTCACTGGAGACTGAGTCAGGGGTACGTCAACCTCGCTCTATCGCCTGGAATGCCCGCCACACTGAAGCTGTAGTAGATGAAGGTCCAAGCGACGCACACCATACATATAGTTACTCCGGGAAAGTCTATTTTCATGTCTGCGAGCCACTACGGTTGCTCTCTTAAGGTTGTAACGAGCAAAGCTGGAGTCTGGAGAGCGAGACACAACACTTTCCGCACGAAGACGCTCTACCCACAGACGTAAAATTGTAGATCCGGTACTGGAAGGTACTCATCGACCGATGTGCACTGTGTAGCGCTGGCGACCGAAGTGCCAATGATGTTCAAGGGATCCACATGAGCATCGTCAGCGTTCGACGAGAACCACAGATTTAGTTTAGCACGGAATAGATCCCAGTTATTTACATGACACTCAAGGCGTAAGCGTCGGGGACAGTCTGGATACATGCCTATATGTATGGGATAGTGGTCCATACCCCAACAATGTAGTTCTTGGTTCCAGTTGACTGTGGCTGAACCACGAAGTGAGATCTGGGGAGTAAGCCGGGACACCGGTATGATCCCGACGACGATTTGATGTGGCTGGGGCGTTAATAAACACGGACCGGGTGTCTACAAAAATTTCCATGATCATTCGTCCCAAGGCACTAATAGCGGGGTACCCTCGGGCCATGTGCGGTGCATAAAAGTCGCCCGTTATTAATATTTGGCGGCCGGAGTACGCTACACGCAACTGACACAGACATCGAGACGGATTTGGGAGTTGCTTCCACTGTACGACTGCACATAGCAGGATACCAGAATAACATCAGTGTGAGAAAGGCGAGTCAACATGACCACCTCTTCCTGCCACTGAGTGCACCACTGTGATAGCGGGATAGGTATCTAGGGATATTTGCTGTTCACATTGCCGCTTTGCCAGGAGTACAAAAAGAGGCACCACAACGGCGGTCAACGATAGAGGGGTAGCATACAATCTGAAACTGTAGAGGCGTGGGAGCAAGTTACAGCAAAGCCCAGACTGAAAGTTTGTTCATGCGAATGCGTTGGTCCAGCTGACCAATTTTCCCTGACACCTGAAAGCGACATGCTGGTGATAACTCAAGCTATATTCGAAGGTTCGCGGCTAGAACAGCCGAGATATTTTGCAGTTGTTGAGATACAAATTGGAGACGCGCTGTTGCAGACAGAGCGCCAGAAGAGGCCGTCACAGTTGAGATAGCAGGGATTTCTGTTCACGCGTGTTCATGATTGATCAAGTGACTCGTTGGCGTATCAGGGTTCGACGCTGAGTTAGGCAACGTAGTGCTTCTTGCGGCAATGCTAGTCGTTGACCTAGCTGAGCTAACGCGTGCTCCGTGCCAAGCTCGTCCATCGGCCATGGTGCAGGCATGTCAAATCTGTATTTCCCGCGGACCCGCTTAGCTATATCGCTATAAGTCGGCTGGCTAAGAACCGGAATGTTGGTTTCAGCTTGCTCAACGTCAGTATCGTCTTCTTCAACTACTGCGAAGCGGTTAGGTGTGAGAACGCCACCAGTCGGCGTCATTAAGTTCGCCGCCTTGGTGTTTCTCCGGTGACTCTTACGCTTAGCGTCATTGCCGCGTCACTTCGTTGGGCAGGCCTTGCCAGTTATATGCGATCATTCGATTTACATAAGCCATATTTGTACGTGGTAGCTTTTTCCGGTGCCAACCAGGAGTCTTAAGCGTGTGGAAACGAGGTGCTAATGCGTCCCGGTCCGAAACAATGGTAGCGATGGACCTCTGCTGGCTGATTCGGGTGAAAATGTAGAAGACAGCCGTAGTAAACAATGCACTCAGCAGGCGTTGCAGGACCCCGGAGGTTGACTAGGCATGTGCGTCCTTGGCCCATGTAGCGGGCACTAACCATCTGATGCGAGGAGCAAATTAGATCTTTCAACAAGCTCTCTGGGTTTTCACCAGGGCCCACACCGGCCACAACATAGGTCCGAAGGTCCTAACCAGATGTCAGATAAGCTTGTATGCGTACTCAGGATGTTTCAGAAGTGGTCCAAGGCCCCAGCGTCCGTGTTCGCTCCATGCCCTGTAGAGAGCGTAAATATAGGTACAGTGTTCGTGCTTCTGTAGATGGCAAAACCTTGAAAGCTGTTTGTCTCCAGGCAACAATTCAGGGCATATTAGAGCGCCCGGTGAGAGAATCACGTAACGTCAAAGCAAGCAAGCCATGGCGTTGATGGCCTCATTGTAGAGAGCGGCTCCCACGCACCTAACGAGGGTAACGCTTCTGGAGCGCTACTACAAGCCTGCTTAGACGCCATGGGCACCATCTATGTGGCTGATGCAGGAGACGACGCGTCTATTCAACGTTTTTCAGCACTGGTAGAACTCCGTACATCCTCCGTCGGCACAGAAATGACCATGTTCATAGGTGTCGCAGAACCGTTATGAAATTGTCGGCGCTGCATTCACGGCAGCCATAAGCGGGGACGTGGTCGAGCACAGTTGAAGAATCGCTGGCGCGCACGAAGTCAACGCACCTTGCTAACCGCGGGCCTGACCGACGCTGCTGCGAGTCAGGCCTAAGTTCCGCCTCGGATTCCCAGAAGGGCCGGTGATTCTCCCCCCCCCCCCCCCCCTACAGGCCTTGCCCCGGGCTGATGACAACTCGAGGAGGTTCCAGGAGTCGTCTCGATGCCGCACAATGTAACGAACCGAGATTACGTGGGATAATACTCAAAGATGGCCAAAATACATATCCGTGAAGCACTGGCTGTCCTCCGCGTTGCCTTGGCTTCTTATTAAAAAAGGCAAACCTACTTAACCCTCGTATACATAAATGCATCTTAAGTTATAGGCCATGCTTGAGTTGATTTATATGACGCCTCGCATGAACGAGTCCAAGACGCTCGCTGCGTTTCCTGCCGTGCGTTCACGACAGGCGTCATAAAAATCAAGTCAAGCATGTTCTTCAAGTTAAGATGCGTTTCTGAATATGGGGGTAAGCTAGAGTTCATTGAGCACTGGAACTCACGACATTCGGTGGGAGTTGAACCCTCAAGTTTATGGGGAGGTCGATCCCATGACCTTTAGTGCTAAGGTGAAGTTAATCACGGCACTCGAACCCACGACGTTTGGTGAGAGCCGAACCCCTGACTTTTTTAATTATTAGGGCGAATGTAATTAGGCAACATTTAATTAAGGTACCGTCAGTAAAGGCACAGAACCCACGACCAGTGGGGAGAGAAAAGAAGTAATAAGAAGTAACAACGAATTTTGAATGAGAATGTCAAGTAATTTAATGAATGTCTCTTGTGCGCGCAGACTTTCGCCTTCACCCTTTTTGGTGTATGCTAAAGTGACTGTCAAATTTATTTCGCACACTTTGCACCTCTTGTGCTGGGCAAGAACACGGAGCCTTGTTTGTTCTTTGACTGCATAATTTAGTCGCAGCCAATCTTCCACCGGCATCTTGTGTTTAATCTATACAGTCATTATTCTTATCTTATATTCTTGCAGCACACATGCAGTTGATTGTGCTAAAAATAAAGAGCAGGTAAGACAAGCGCGAGCAGTACACAGAGTTGAAAAGACTGAAAAAGCCTTTATACCATTTCCGAAAGCGAAAACGTACGAGCGAAAAGAGAAAGCTTGAGCATCCTTGTCGAGCGCGCAGACGGCGCGTTATAAGGAATCAATAAAACCTCCGCAGACGCACAAGTTGAAGTTGGAAATCAATAGCCTTCTAGCTTGTCACTTATCTCTTTTCGTGTATTCACTCGAGGCAATATAAGCCGGAAATGGAAAGCAACGGTCACTTACCTTACAAAGTGCTTTCAAGCGTTTCCCGACTCCACAACGACGAGCTTTCCGTTTCCTGTTGTTTATATTTGGGGCACGCGGCCGGACAAAAGTAGGTTAGCTTGCTTCGCTCGTTTCCAGGAGCCTAAAGGTGAAGGCTGCAGTGCAATTTTTTGCAGCGAAGCTGTCTATGGCTATAATCTGGCGGATCGTGTCCGCACGAAGACCAACAATTCTTCATACGTGCGCCGATCCCGAAGATAGTGCAATACCGGGCCGACCCACGGTAGAGGTGAAGGAAGCTTTAGGCAATCCCCATACGTGAGCTGATCCCGAAAATAGCCCAATACCGGGCCGACCCACGGCGCAGGTTCAGTTCGCCGTTAAGGGGCCCGCATATATATAGTGTTGCCGGTCATCCAACTTCACAGAGTGGATGGGCACTCAGTATTTCTTTTACAATCTAATGACTTAACAATAAAACACATGATGGCAGGTGGCAGTGTTTAGGGCAGCGCCATTGAAGGGATCAAATATTGAATCCCTACACAAGCGAAAACATGCGTAACAAGCGCCTTGCGTATGGGAAGGTCTGTCACGGCAAGTGAATTGCATCACGAGAATCGAGAATTCAAGCAGATGAAGCGTCGCCCAGGTTCAGCGCTCAATAAGAAAAAAAAAAACTTGAAACATAAGCGTTCCGCAATCAATTATTTATTGTCAGAGAAAGATAGAAAAAATTTACTCGTCAGCGTATTTTGGATTTTTTGTATTGAGAAGGAGGCGGAGGGGGTCACACTCTATCGCACACGCAAGCAAACCTAACGCCCACATACGTACCCGTACATTGCTACATCCCATCAATATTCAATATGCGCCTCATGACTCGTTTCCCACAAATTATGCACCCCCACCACAAACTACCAATACTGTTGTCCTTGGCACAGGAAAAGATCATGCAGCACGATTTATCAACTCATTTTTACCCTTTGACTCTCTTTTCCCCTTTGGGCCTAAGCGCCAACCTCTATCAATAAAATTTTATTAATTCACCAGTACATCATCATCATCATCAGCCTGTTTTATGTCCACTGCAGGACGAAGGCCTCTCCCTGCGATCTCCAATTACCCCTGTCCTGCGCCAACCGATTCCAACTAGCGCCCACAAATTTCCTGATTTCATCGCTCAACCTAGTCTTATGCCGTCCTCGACTGCCATTTCCCTTCTCTTGGTACCCATTCTGTAACCCTCATGGTCCAACGGTTATCTCACCGCCGCATTACATGACCTGCCCAGCTCCATTTTTTTTATCTTTATGTCAATGAGAATATCGTCTATACCCGTTTGCTCTCTGATCCAAACCACTCTCTTTCTGTCTCTTAACGTTATGTCTAGATATTTACTTTCCATGGCTCTTTGCGCGGTCCTTCACTGGTTCTCAAGCTTCTTTGTCAGTCTCCAAGCTCGTCATATCTTTGTCACGTTTGCCTTTGTAAATGAGGTTCATCTTGCTTACATGCCACCCGGACAAAATTTTCTTCGTTTTATTCACTGAATTTATGACATTAGTCAGCAGTGGCTTTCTCTTTGGACTCAACTGTTTGATTAGCTTTATTGCGATTTCATCGGGTCCTGCGGTGTGCTATTAGAGACATTTTCCTCTGCTTTCTTTTTACTAATAATTTTCTACGCTGAGTTTCGGTCTCTCAGGCGTGTCTGTTGTAGCGCAATCTGTTTGAGTCGGGACTGCGCTTTCTTTCTTGACGAAGTTATCCCTAATGTGCCGCCTTTGAAGTACCGCAGCGCATCGTCTCCTTCGAAGCTGGTACCGTCTTCATCCCTTATAGCCATTTGCGAATTTTTTGTTCGCGCTCGGAGTGCTCTTACAAGGTTACAGGATCTTTCTAGTGTGCCTCCGTCTTTTGGGGGAATATTATGCGCCCGATGCTCACTCGTACATTTCATTTTCCCTTGCACGAGCTTACTTGCCACAGTTTTATTTCCTCGGTACTTCTCCCATCTAAAGAGCCCTTCTTCTACGTGCAATCACAAATTTTTGGCTTCTCGATCATCCCTGGACGCCTGTTTGCACTTTTTTATAGCTCGCTTTATTTCCTTGTTCCACCACTTGCGCTGTTTCCTCTTCAACTCCAACAGTTTCTTTTTTTTTTTTGTCACGCCTGTCTTATTTTCAGCTGCATAACGTCTACCAGTTTCTTATATTTCCAAACGGTTGTAGGAAGCACCTATGTTATCTTCTTTGTGCTTGTTGCGGTATCTGCTACTTGATTTGCACTAATTTTAAGGAGGCTGCAGCTATTGGTTCGTGTTTTGCGTTAATATATCTCCCAGATATTAAGGCTAAACTGTTACGATGGCTACCTAGGCTGTCATTTCCACGTTGATTTATCGTCATTTGGTCTAGTCGTTCGCAGACCGTTTCTGAGACTAAAGTAGACTCTGTTACATGATTTTGTGTTTACGCATTGCCACATTACTTGCCCGTGACAATTATTCTGCCTGATAACTGCTATAAGGTTATATTCGTCGCACAGATCCAGCTCTATAGAACCATTGTATATAATATATAAGTCGGAATCTCCCAAGCACGCATTCATATCCCCTATTATAGTACGAGCAGGCCAGATTTTTTAAACTCATTAATATCGCTTCTAATGCAATAATTATTTCCTTATTTTTTGCTCTGTTATCACTACCAGCACATAGGTAAGATATGTGCAGCCACGACTTTTTTCCTTCCTATGTGCCGCTAATCTACAGATCTCCTTACATGACTCTTTTACCCACTGCCACTTCACGCTTCGCCTAACTAGCATGCCTACGCATCCGCTTTCTTTTTGGCCCAGTCATTCTGGTGTACCCCTCACATACAAAATTGTCAATAATAGGCGTTTATGCGTTTTCGTCAAGGCTTACGGGATAATAGGATCGTCATTCAGTTACATTCGAACTCCTAGCCATTTAGCCTGCTTGCGACCACCCTTGCACGTTAGGTAGCAAATTTTCCCGCCTCTATACTTATCCTTTGTGCACCTTTTCTTAATGCATTTTGCTTTAATTCAATTCCTTGATGGTGTGTCGCTACATCTATTACCTAATCTGCCTTCCTCTTTGCCAGGAACCCCCGTAAAAGAGCTTCTGCCTGTCTCAAAATGACGTCTGACCGTTGCTGCAACACATTAGCGAAAATGTATCCCGTCCCGCACAAAAGCACCTTCGCCACCTGCTCGATGTACTTGTCTGACTGTAAAATTCATTGCCTGAGCTAGCGCCTAAATCTCCAAACAATGACCTTTCAATTTTATCTCCCTACCTTTAACTTCTGCACCATGCACTAAGCGATTTGCACTTTCTTTAAGGAATTCCGCAGATCGGTAACCCCTACGGCTATTTGCTTCGCCATCTCTACTAGCCGTCCCTGCAGTACGTCAATCCCTGCATCCATTATCACCACTACGTACCTCCTCTTCATTGTGTCCGACAAAGTTATTGCTCGGTGAAACTAGAGAAGCGACATAACATGTTTTATTACAATGTGAAGCTATCTACGCAGCTGTCAGTTTAGGCTCCACTGGCCTCCTTGAAGTCCTTGAGTTCAGAGTTAGCAGGGGGAAAGTAAACCTGTCAGCACTAGAGATTAGTCGAAAAGTGATTGCAGGTTTGCGGGCAGAAGAGTACGGAGACCAGAAACAGCAGAGGTTTGTGGTTTAGAAAGTGGTTTATAAAGTTAGATGATGTGCATCTTTTGTCTGTCTAAAAATATATTTAGAGGTTTGCCATTATGCAAAAATAAGAAAAAAAAAAGCTTCGTGGTGCAACCCACCACCCTGTTTCAAAGGGCACGTTAATAGCATCCATGCACTATCCACATGTGTTGCTTGGCTTTCGCTATCACTTCCCCAACTGGTTTCCCCGGAAGCGTGCTAATCGGGACTCGTTCGCCTGTAGCTACCATCTCTATTCTATTATCACCGGATCTACTTTAGGTATGTTTGGAATCCCAGCAAAGTCAATTCAACGCTTTGCATCCTCCTTGCCACTGGAAGCTGTACCTGAGGCCGCAATGCCCTCCCCTCCAATTCTTATGCTCACCCTTCGCCTTTTTGTCCCCTTCCAGGGCCGTCACTAAACTAGCAGCCCATCCCTGACCAAAATTCACTTGTCCACCTCTTCTTTGCAATGTCGCAGTGTTGCCTTGCATACCCCTTCTCGCTTTGGCGCGAGCCTCATTCGCGGTTATCGAATCAAAGCGTTCGCCAGTGCTTTGCGGACTGGCAGCCCTCTGCTTCATTTCTACGGTGACTAGCGTATACGCTACCACCTTCCGCGGCTTATGCTCACTCTTGAGTTCCTTTTCTAGGTTCCCGGCTCACTTGGCTAGCTTATCGTCCTCCTGCCCTAGATGGTCTAGTCGCGATTCTAGCACACTTATTCTACAGATAAAATCTGCCCCCTTTGCATCGCCTACCGACTCAAACTGCGTTCCTTCGAACACGTAGGAACACTCGCACCTTGAACACCGCACACCCATAGGCACACCTGGGTTCCTCCTACTACCGACCATTATATTGTAATAAGAAGGTGTCGTAGAAATGTAATCCTAGACGTTGAAAATATTTAAGAATATAAAATGAAATTATTCTTTATCTCTCTACATCTAACCAATAATACCTGATTTAAAATCTTTAAAAAATGCTATATTCATTGCCCGTTTAACCTCACATTTCTAACAACCGAATGAGCTAAAAACATCAAATGAAGAACATAACGATGTGGCCCTTTCTGCTGCCGAACACGCTTCGCGCCACTGTTGTCTGTTCAGCTCCACGCAGTGCTCCTCTATGCTGCGATTAAGCTCCGCGATCTTCCTTCTAAGCCTGCAGTTCAGCCTTTGCGCTTTCCACCTCTCCAACACAGACCTGTTGGCCTCCAGGAGATGCACCAGGCGCGCGTCCATCCCAAGGGCCTCGAGGTCTGTAGAAATTTCCTTGGTGGCCCTTTCAATGTTTCTTTTTTTTTATCACGCAATGAGTGGGGATGCCAGCGATAACAGCGACGCGGACACCGAGCTGCGAGGCACGTTAGAAAGAATGACGAAGTTTGAAAACAAAATAAAATAAAATGGTTCATTCCTGCATCTAGCGCACAACACAAGACAAGGACAGAGCGAAAACCTACATGTCGTGCGCTAGATGCATAAATGAAACACCAACATGCCCAAACTCACGTTATTTCAAGTAAAATTGTTCGTTAAGAAATGCGACCTATGAACCCACGCCGGTCGGTGCAGAGGGCTTTGTGTTGGTTAATTGGAGAACGTTGTACGCAGCGGCTTCTGAAAAAGCATGGTGCCCCAGTTTCGCAAAAGAAATATGGCTATATGTAAAGCCGTACACGTGCAATATTTGCATTATGGCAATAACGCGCTCTCTCAACCTCTATACCAGGCTATGTGTGCTCGAGCGTTGTTAGCTCTCTTGCATTGGGCTGAAGACACGTATTTTCACGTTTTAATTCTGTATGGAGTCCTCACCGTAGGAAGGTTCTTGTTTCTCTACATTTATTACAGTGGTTCCTTGACAGCTATTCATTTTGATGACATGCATTAATACCAGAGACAGTCACTGTGTCAGATCCGAAAAATATGCGTTACACGAAGAAATGTACCATCTGCATTCACAGAAGCTTTGAAGGCTCCAGTACCCCTTACCTACCGCCTCTGTCATTCTACGTATTGCAGGAATCTCCACTTTTCCTCCCTCAAAATACACTCTACAACAAAGGACACGATGTACATTAAAGGGAACATTTCCAAGTATCAGAAGACGATTGCAACGCTTCGAAGACAGCATGTAAGGACCCCAACACTGCCGAAGTGCTTAATTGGGTGAGGTGCCAGTATCTTGCAACTGTTTAATGATGGACTCACTGGATTGCGCAGTAAAGATGATGTTGGTGCGTGCCCAATTGTTTATGAGGCCACTTTATTTTGACGCGCAACCATTCACATAATTTTGCTACCAGAAATCGCCCTCCTTCGTAGAAGTACAAAAAATCGCAATCTTTATTCCTTCTAAAACAATCATGACCAGGAATTCTGGACATTCTCCTTCGGAACTTCACAGCAATGCACAAGTGTAACTCAATGAAAAAAGATTTTTTTTAGTTATTTTTTAGAATATCGGCCGAGGCTTAAAAAGTTTGAACTGACTACAACAACAGGGTAGTCCGTCCCCACAACATATGCATTTTAGCACTTAGTCGGAACATTAGTGGTGCGTTAAAGCAGTTAAAGCAAGTCATCTGGGGCGGTGAAGTCCCACGACAGGACGAAATCGTTTTGCACCCTACCGGCAGAGGGCACATTGACTTGAAGAAGTGCCAAATTTAAATCATGAATCGAATTATTGCAGTTCGCATTGAGACGGTCATGGTAGAGGCGGTGTTATGAAGTCTGTTAACACGCGCAAGTTTTTGAGAAGCAGCCGAGATGGTACAGAATGGTTATGCGTGTGCATGTCTTGAGCGTGCCTGGGTATGGTTGTGTGCGCGTTTCCGCTCTGTCTATGCGTGTGCGGGTGTGTGCCTCGGTGTTTGCGTTTGCATGCGCGCGAGTGCGTGTGTGAGCGTTCGCGGCGTGTGTGCGTACCTGCCTGTGCGTGCACGTGTGCGCGCGCTTGCTGTGCATGCGTGGGCGCGTGTGAACGTGTACGCGTGCCAAAGTTTGTTTTCGCGTTTTAGCATGCACGACAGACAGACAGACAAAGAACTTTTATTTTGGTCCTGAGAAGACGATGAGTGTCCCCGTTAGGGGGCAGCGTCTGCGGGCCGCACCCACGACGGAGCCGGGAGGTTGAGACTCTCGGCGATATCGCGGGCTCTCTGGACAGCCCTAAGTTGCTCTTCCTTGGCGGAGCTGGTGACGAGCCGGAGCCAGTCTTCCTCCGAAGAGGGAGACCCTGAGCCCCCGCACAAGTCGAGGCACTGCCACAGCATGTGCTTAAGAGTGCATCTGGGATGTCCACAGCGCGGACAGCCCGGGTTGGTGCCGTCTAGGAACTTTGAGCAAATAAATGGAGACGGATACGTCTCCGTCTGCAGCATTCGCAGGGTGATTGCCTGTGGTCTGTTTAGGTGTGGGTGTGGAAGTGGAAACTTCCGACGCCCTAGTTGATAGTGCTTGCAGACCTCGTTAAAAGTAAGGAGAGGGTCCCTGTGCCATTGCCATCCCCCAGCCTCCGATTGCCCACTTCCGGCGCGGCGGGTGAGATCTCGCGCCTGGGAGTGAGCAAGTTCGTTGGCGTTGGGGACGGCTTCATGAGCATCGCTGCCCATGTGACCGGGGAACCAGATTAAGTGCTTTTTGCCTGTCCAAGATGCTGCAGAGAGAACGCGAGCGGCTTCCTTGCATACCGAGCCTTTCATGAATGCTCTAACGGCAGCTCGCGAGTCTGTGAAGATAGTGGAACGGTTCGTGGTGGCCATGGCGATGGCTACAGCCACCTGTTCGGCTTTGTCGGCGTTCAGATTTTGATGCGTAAGCGACGTCAGCAGCTCCCCCCGCAGCGATGTAGCCACCGAAACAAAATGATTGGAAGCAGCGTATTGCGCAGCGTCGACAAAGGCGACGTTGTCCTCAATCTTAGCCGCTAGGCTAAGAAGGGCCCTGGCCCTCGCTTTACGTCTGCCGTAATTGTGCTGAGGGTGCATATTTCTAGGTATCTGGGATACTGAATACATTTCTCTGACTTTGGCGGGGAGCGCGCACTCCCTCTGTTTGCTGATGCACGAACCTTGACCGATATGCGCTAGTAGCTGTCTGCCGGCTTCCGTGGAAGCCAGTCTTGCAACTTGTGCCATCTGTTGCGCCTCGACTATCTCTTCAAAGGTGTTGTGGACACCTAGCTCCAACAGCCTTTCGGTACTGGTGCTCTGTGGGAGACCCAGTGCCCTTTTTATGCTCTTACGAATGATTGTTTCTACTCTAGCCGCGTCCCTTCTGCTCCATTTGTGGGCCAGGGCTATATAGTTAATGTGGCTGATTAGGAAGGCGTGGAAGAGTCGCCTAAGATTATCCTCCGATAGCCCCCCTTTTTTGTTGGCCACCCTCGTGATTAACTTTGTCATGGAATCGGCTTTGGTAGCGATGCGCTCTAAGGTGTAGTCATTACTGCCGTTCTCCTCCAGGAACATGCCCAGGATTCTGATTCTGTGTACTACCGGAATGACGGATCCGGTCTCGGTGGTGATAGAGATATTGGGAGGTGTCCCTTTCTTTGCACCGATTGTGGGTCGGTATAGTAGCAGTTCCGATTTCTTAGCCGACAGGCAGAGTCCTGCCTTCGCGAGAAACTCCTGAACGACTGTGATCGCTGATTGTAATTTCTCTTCGATGTACCCGTCGCTACCTCCCTCGCACCAGACTGTGATGTCGTCGGCGTAGAAGGCGTGACCGACACCCTCAATCTCGGCCAGCTTTTGGGAAAGAGCTCTCATGGATAAGTTAAATAAAAACGGGGAGAGGACTGCCCCTTGCGGGGTGCCTCTGGGTCCGAGATCGAATGTTCTCGACCCCAGAGTTCCTAGGCGAATAGTGGCTTTTCTATCCTTTCGGAAGGAGCTGATGTACTTGTAGAATTTTTCTCCTAGACCTGCTTCTTTAATCGATTCGAGTATGTGAGAGTGTGTTACCTTGTCGAAGGCCTTTTCTAGGTCCAGTGCCAGGACGGCTCTGGTGTCTCTGGAGGCCTTGTCAATAATCTTGTGCTTTAGAAGCAGCATTACGTCCTGTGTGGACATGGATGGTCTAAATCCAATTTGATTAAACGAAAATAGATTCCTTTCCTCTGTGAATTTAGTGGCCCTATTGAGAATGACGTGCTCGGCGACCTTTCCCACACAGGAAGTGAGTGAAATCGGCAGGAGCGAGCCAAGCTCTAAGGGTTTCCCTGGCTTCGGGATGAGGATTACGGTCGCGTTACGCCACTCCAGTGGTACCTCGCCTGTCTCCCAAACCTCGTTGATTTTATTTGTGAGGAGCTCGATGGCCCCATCATCCAAATTCTTTAAGAGTTTATTTGTGATCCCATCGGGACCCGGTGCTGATCTGCAATTGAGTTCGTATAATACCTCTCTCACCTCCGCGTACGTGAAGGGGGAGCCCAGAGGGTCCGTTTCGTTCTCGTGCGTCGCAGAGAGGTAGTCATTGTTTGAGCCGGGTTCGATACAGAGGTACCTCGAGGCCAACTCGTCTGTAATTTGTTTCTCGGTCATGCCAGAGTTCTTTAAGTTGTGGATGAGCCTATCAATAGTGAGCCTCTGATTGGCTTTGGATTGTTTGTCCACGAGCAGATGCTTGAGGATGTTCCATTTTGCTCCGCTCCTCATTTGCCCGTCGACGGCGTTGCATACTTCGTCCCATTGTTGCCGAGCGAGGGTTTGGCTATGTTCATCTATTTGCTTATTAAGTTCTGCAATCTTTTTGCGTAGGCGTCTATTTAACTTTTGTGTTTTCCATTGTGCTTGTAGCGCGTTTTTGGCTTCTAGCAGGTGTGCTAATCTACTGTCCATGCGCTCTACCTCTTTGTCCGTTTCTATTTCCTTTGTGGAAGCAGCAACGTCTTCTCGGAGGTGGGCGAATAATTCCTCTGACGAGCTGTATTTAGTCTCGTCCTTCTTTCTGATAGCTCTAAAGAGGTCCCAATCCGTTACTCTGAATTTTCTGAGAGACGGTGATGACACTCTTATCGCGAGGCTGCTGATGTAGTGATCACTGCTGAGGTTCTCTTGTAAATTGGTCCATACCGGTTCCTCCGCATTCCTAACCATGGTCAGGTCTGGCGTGGTATCCCTGCTGACTGAGTTGCCAATTCTGGTGGGGTATTTTGGATCGGTGACCAAGGTGAGACCGCAGGCTGCTATCTGTGCCGCGAGGGCCTTGCCCTTGGCCGTATCTTTGATGTAACCCCAATCTTGGTGTTGTGCGTTAAAGTCCCCTGCTATGATAAGCGGATGATCGCCTGCAATTTGACATGCCTTCTGGAAGAGAGCGTTAAACGTCTCCCTTCTGTCGGCTGGCGAGCTGTACACGTTCAGAATGAAAACGGATTGGTTGAGTTTAGCGTTTTGGATGAGCTCGATCATGATGTGTTCGACTTTTAAGTTCGGCCTAACGTCGTGACGTAAATAGGCGAGACTCTTTGAGACGAGTGTCACTATTCCTCTTTTGCCCTCCAAAAAGTGCGCTTCTGCATGGTAGTCGCGAAGAGCGATCACATCGGTGAGTGTTTCCTGGAGGAGGATTACTGACGGCCTTTCGTTAGCAGAGCTAAGTAGTTGTTGCAAGACTGCCTTCCTTTTGCGGAAGCTGGCGCAATTCCATTGCCAGATAACTAGATTGCTTGAGTTAGCCATTTTACTTACGTAGTGGGGGCGTACCGAGCAGCGCAAGCTGTCTGTCGGATTCTAAAATTTGGAGCCTCGCTGTGTGCTCGTTCAGTTGGAGCTTGATGGGGCTAATTTCGGCAACTATGTCCGATCTTAGCTGGTCAAGCAGTTGCTTAATCCCCGAGACGTTAAGCGTCTCCTCGTCCATGGGCTCGGGGCTCGACCTGCGTTTAGCGCCTCTGTTAAGAGAGGCGGCAGCTTGGCCGCCGATCGCGCGTTCTCTCTGCTGCATTTCCTGCAATAATGACTTAACTTCAGACAGTTCCTTTTTAAGAGACGCGTTTTCGCGCTCGAGTGATTGAATTTTTCCTAGCGTTTGCTCTTGGAGTTGCCCTTGTTGTGCGGGATCACGGGTCTCACCTGTTTTGGCTGCCTTGTCCGCCCAGGTGGGTTGTGAGTTGATCTGGACCCGGGATCTGCTCCTGGATCTCGATCTAGAACGTTCCGCGGTGGCGTTCTTGAGAGCGTTCGTAGCTGGCGTTGTGGCTGGAGCAGGGGTTCCTCGACCCCTAGCGTTGCTCGTTGCGTTGTTCTTCTTGTTGCCGCGTTTCCTTCCTCTTCTGCGTCGTCTCCTCACGACATAAGGAACTTGATACCTGTTTTTGCAAGTTCGGTCGCCGGTGAGGTGAGCGTCTCCGCAAAGCGCGCACTTAGGTTGCACACAATCGTGTCCGTTTGTGGTTTGCAAAGTTCCGCACTTTTCACACACTCTTTCGGTCGGTCTGGGGCAAACGTCGTGCCTGTGACCGACTCGTCCGCAGTTGCGGCAAGTGTCTATTTGCCTCTTGTACAGCGTGCAGCGCACCATGTTGGGGCCGCAGCGGACATAGTTGGGCACTTTCATGCCGTTGAACAGTATGATCACGGTAGTCGACTCTTTTATGCGCCTGACTCCGAGCACCATCGGGTTTCTGGGTGTGACAAAAAGGCTTTGCAGTGCAGCTTCGGGCAGATCGGCATCGACGCCTCTGACCACGCCTCTGCAGGTATTACCCGGAGGCGTAATGTATGCCGCGATAGGGTGCCGTTTATCCGCCAAGATAATCTCCCGGACTTGGGAGTATGCACTGGCGTTCAATTCGGAGGGTGTGCTTATAACAAAGATATTCTGCATTGCATTCGCACACACGATATCCTCCTCGGCTGCCACCGGGGGCAGCTTGGCCGCCATTAAAATGGCGTTCGTGACTTTGATCTGACTGCATTTTCGCACGTCCAGCCCTCCCCCCGGGCGGACGACAACTCGAAAGTGGGATTTAGGCAGGCGCGGTAGCCTGGAGGCTGCGGCAACCTTTCTTAGCTGGCTGGCTTGTTTGGCGCCAACGCGGGCGCCTTTTTGCTTTGCCTTGCGCGTCTCGTTCTCGACGCAGGTTTTGTCCGCGTTCCGCTTTCTGTGAGCGGTAATCCAGCCGTTGGACTCGGCGTCTTCTTTGGAGATTTGCTCTCCCTCTACCATTGCCTCGTAAGGCATGGCGGAATATTCTAGAACGCTCTTGGGCGTCTGCTAAGCGAGCGTCCGCGCCTTCCCGCGCTACGGCGGAGCCGATGTCATGCTAAGCCAAAATAGGTTTAACCCTTGGTGTCGGAGAAAGGACCCACAAAAAAGGTTTCAGTGGACCTACCGTGATAAATGCGCCATCCAATTGCTCCTTGTAACTTCCCGGAGTCGTTCCAGTAGAAATTGTGAGGAAAAAGTACATTGGAACAAGTAGGTCAACTTCGGTTGGCGGAGCTGATGCAGACACGTCCGCACGTCACGCCGCCAACTAGCCCGCCGCCTAGCATGCACGAGTGCGAAGACATGTGTCCCTGTTTGTGTGCGCATAGATGCCTTTGGGCCCGCCATGGTTGCTGAGTGGCTATGGTGTTGGGCTTGCTGAGCCCGAGGTCGCGGGATCGAATCCCGGCCACGGCGGCCGCATTTCGATGGGGGCGAAATGTGAAAAACACCAGTTCACTTAGATTTAGGTGCACGTTAAAGAAGCCCAGGTGGTCAAAATTTCCCGAGTCCTCCACTACGGCGTGCCTGATAATCAGAAAGTGGTTTTGACACGTAAAGACCCATAAAAGATGTCTTTGCATGTGCATTGTGTGTGTGTGTGTGTGTGTCTGTGTGCGAGAGAGCGAGAGTGTGTGTGCACGTGCTAGTGCATCCATACTTGCATATGCATGCACGCGAGTACTTTAAAATAATTTACACCCTAAAAAGTGAAAGAGGGTGTAAATGTGTCAAGAACTCACACCCTTAGGGTGTTATCTATGTAACGAATACCCATAGTGTGTGAGTTATAGACACATTTACACCCTTTTTCACTTTTTAGGGTGTAAATTATTTTACAGTGAGTGCGTGTATGCGTGTGTGAGCGTTCGCTGCGTGTGTGCATGCCTGCATCTGGGCTTGCGCGAACGTCTGCGGGCGTGATATTGCATGCGTGTGCGCGCTTGTGTGCTTGCGGTGAATGCATGGTGGCGTGTGAATGTGCATGCGTGCGACCGTACGTGTTCGTATTTCAGCATGCATGCCTGGGGACAAAAGTGGGCCTGTTTGTGTGCGCATGGATGTCTGTGCGTGCGATGTAGAGAGTGTGTGCGCGTTCGTGCTAGGGAGAGAGAGTGCATGTGTGTGGGCGTGCGAGGGTGTTTGTCTGTTTCCGGGTGTGAGGGAACATTTTCCTGCTTACACTTACTCTTGGAAACAAACGCGATGTGGAGGCCATTAAAACTCTTATTTAAATCCATGAGACAAGAACGAATGACACTGCATTTGTAGCATTATCTCTTCGTGAAAGCGAAACCGACAAAAAAAGCGAAAGCGCCTGTGACGTCAGTATTGCCACCCTTGGCTGGCACGGCCTCGTAAGAATCTGCCAAGCGGTTCCCCTTCGTTATCTTGCTTCCGTCGGCGGCAGCGCAATGTCTTGAGGGCAATGACGCCCTAAATGTGCACTATCATTTAATCGTGTATCATTTCTGTGACCAAGCAAGCTTCCAGCAGTGCACCTTCGTTGCTACATTGACGTTTGAACTTTAAGCTGCTCGCCTTCGGAAAAACAATGTGAATATAAATTCTCACTCGTCTGGCCGCAAGGAACAGGCTCACGGAGCCGTACCATTCATAACTATATCTGAAAACGCTGCAAGTGGTGAGGTCGATGTTACTCACGATCTTTTTCCACGTCAGTTACGCTTTCAGAGAGCACTTAATTGCAAAATGTTTGTTCTTAGCTCTTACAGGAGCATGTTTAAAAAACATAGTTCATAGAACTGCACAATCTCGGAGGCAGGCTCCAAACTACTCATTTCCTTTAGCCAACCAAGATCATTTATTTAAAGGATAATTAGCAAACCTTCGTGAATTACGCACACAACTGCTCAACTTGCTCCGTATCCGGAGGTTACCATCTGAACACTCCAATAATAACAATAATGCCAGGAAGATTTACATTGATCTATTTCTTCAAATTTGGTGCCGTTAAAAAGACCGCATGTATATTGATAGTGCAGCGGGCATCTGATAAAGAAGGTGATAATGCTTGGACCGGTTTTGTTGACGCAATTCAAGTTGGTGAACTTAGAGCGCACGCGCACAACCGTGCATTTCTGTCTTTACAATGAATTCTCCTACTTTGTACAAGAAACGCCTCAGCGCCACGGTGCAGCACAAACGGTGTGCGGGAGCATTATTTACTCTCCGTAATAGATTCCTGAGCATTCGTGGCATCAGGCTTGCTTTCCTGGCGTCATCAGAAATGAAAGGAGCACATACCTAGGGCATCAACCAGGTAGACACTTTCGCCACTGGGTGGGCGTAAGATGATAGATAGATAGATAGATAGATAGATAGATAGATATATAGATAGATAGATAGATAGATAGATAGATAGATAGATAGATAGATAGATAGATAGATAGATAGATAGATAGATAGATAGATAGATAGATAGATAGATAGATAGATAGATAGATAGATAGATAGGTTCGAAATGGCTGAAGTATAGGCAAATAATGCTGTTTGCCTTAACAACTGCCTGGGGGAAAGCATTGGACAATTTTTTTTTCAAAATTCGTAGCAGATGGGGCAGTGCGGCCCAATTAGATCTGGGTTGGGATGGAGCATATCGAAGTTTTCGGATGAATGCTTTGCGGCAAATCGATTGATTGTCTAAGGGAAATTATAATTATTAATTCGGTTTTACGAGCAAAAACCACGATATAATTATGAGGCACATTGTAGTGGGCGCCTGCCGATTAATTTTGACCACCTGGGCGCTCTTTCAACTTCCACACAATGCACCGTACGCTAGCGTTCTTGCATTTTGCCGCCATGGAAATGCGGCGGCCTCGGGTGGCATTCCAACCCACACCCTCGGGGTTAGCAACGCAACGCCAAAGACACTGCTTTAGGGTGGCTAGAACTGGACGGTGTGAAAACCAGCCTCTCGAAACTTGTCAGGATGCGCGATCCCGTCAAAGTGGCACTGTCGTCGGGGGGAGGCAACCGGAAAACAGTGAATTATGGTCTGATTTATCTTGCATGAGTAATTGACAAATCGCCCAACAGAAGGTCCCCGGACTGATTTATGATGAAGACATTCTGCCACTAGCGGACACTGCATGTGATTTAGACACTTGCGAATATTTGTGGCAACGCAGCGACAAACCTAGGCCTTAAGGTTAGCATAGGGAAATCGGGAATTATGACCTTTAATGAAAAGAGGAATAATTACGTGGTGTCAATTCAACACCAAGTAATACCCATAGTCAAACAATGTAACTTCCTACGCGTATATATACAGTGTGTCCCACGTAACTTGAGCCAAACATCAAAAATATGTAAATGCAGCCTAGCTGGACAGAACCAAGGTAGTGTTTTGCCGTTGCTTGGAGATACTCAGACATATTTTTTCATTCCACCTAATTAAATATTCAGTCTTAATTAATCAACTGATCAGTTATAATCATATAGAAAGTGTCAATGAGAAAATTGAAGAGCAACATGAAACCTCCCGATACAGCATGCTCTTGCTAAATACGTGCTACATAAAAGTGTTTTTGCAACCGTGAAAGAAACCCATAAATGCACGCAAAATTGCAGCGAGATTGGCTGCTCGAGGTACTTTATGTGTATTCGTGGGCTTCGTTCATTTGCGGAAAAACACTTTTATGTGGCGGAGCAACAGAAAGCTGTATCGGGAGTTTTTCATGTTGTTCTACGATTTTCTCATTGACCCTTTCCATATACTTATAATATTTGAGATGTTGATTAATTAAGACTAATTATCTAATTAGGTAGAACATCTGAGTATCTCCAAGCGACGGCAAAAAACACTACCTTCGTTCTGTCCAGCTACGTTGCATTTACATTTTTTTATGGTTTGGCTCAAGTTACGTGGGACAGCCTGTATATGCGCATAGGTATTATATTGTTTGACTATGGGTATGACTTGCTGTTGAATTCACACCGTGTAAATATTCATCTTTTCCTTAAAGATTATAATTCCTGATTTCTGCGTGCCAGACTAAAGCCTAGGTTTGTCGCTGCGTGGCCACAAAATGTACAGAGTCCACGTGAGAGAGAGGGTGATTACAGAGATGAAGACGCGCTATTTTCTTCAGCAATAAAGGAATTATTTATTTATTTATTTATTTATTTATTTATTTATTTATTTATTTATTTATTTATTTATTTATTAAATATAATAGCGTACCGAGCACCGGGAGAAGCACGTCTAAGCACATTGCGGAAGGGGCGAGGGACATCAAGAGAAAAAAAGAGAAGAGTCCTGGTGGCAAACGAAATCCCACTTAAGGGTCTAGAGAATACAAGAGGGCGTTGGTGAAACTAGTTGAAACTCCGTTGTCGTGACAACTTACAACTTAGAGAAAAAGTCACACTTTTGACTCTTGCTATTGTGGGAATACTAACGATATGGGTTCAGCGAAACGCTATTCTAAACAGGCAGTTTGGAATAGCGTATCTCGGCTTACATGCGTAGGAGAGATACGTTACATATGTTACACGTAAGCAACACTACCGCATGTTATGGTGCGCGTCCCTTCAGAACTGAGTTTACTGTACGGGAACGCCAGTATAATAAGACGTTAGAAGACACGGTGCTGCCTTGGGTCTCCTGACAAACACGTCCAACTCATCAAAATGTATTAGCAACCATCCTGTCGTTTCTAGGCCGACGCGTCTCGTTAGATGTACGGAGGCAGGATACTCAGCGCCTGACGCTCCACACTCGGCTCCAGGAGCTCAGTATTAGCCACTTGGATGGCAGACTGCGCTCGGAGGGAAATGTCTCGGAAGCTTGTCCTAAGTACTAACAGATGCTCAAGGCCGCAAAGACCAACTATGCTTCTCGAAAACGACTGCAGACTGTATACGGACGCTTGGGGCTATTATCGGCCATTGCTTTTGGAGTTTCTCCTGACTATCTCTTCATTATCCTTGTTATCATTTTCTTGCTTATCTGTCCCTTGTTTTACCTCCAGTCCGGATGAGCGTGCAAAGCAGGAATTCAAATGAATCGCTTCGAAGTGGACAGACATTTAAATATGCTAAGGATATTTTTGTTTTATTTCCCTTTTCTACCGTCCGGTGAAACCTGAATAATAAGCAATAAAATCTTCTTTTCTCTTCAGGTATCCTGCTAATAGCCAACTTCCTCTATATTGCAATCTGTTAGAGGGAAAATTCGGTTGTTATTTATAAAATATTGTGTTAGAAGAGGAAACGCAAGCGGAGCAAAAATATGTGGTCCATTTACCCGTAATCGTTCAATGAATATGTAGCATGTCTTTACTACCACGTAGAAGTGACAGTGAAGAAAAAAGGCAATTTCAAAATTGTCAGTCGTAAATCTAACTACATATTTCGCGCACTTGTCCTCTGAAAAAGAAGTAACGCTAGAAGCACAACGGACTGTATCGCCTTTACTGCAAAGCTCCATATGGCTACAGTTCCGTGCAATTTTTTGTTCTCCGCAAACAAAAACCGTCATCATCAATGGCACATACCAATAATAAGTAACAATAGGCACTTAAAATATATTCTGCAACCACTCATCCAAATACTTCATTACGTTTTGTTCTAACCCACACATGCGCGCTACTCCATTTGATAGAACTTACGAAAAAAAGTCTCAATTGCTTTCCGCCAGGCAGCTGTTTTTATTCTTTATGACGCCAGGAAACCGAGCCGAAACTCAGCTTGAACATATTCAAGCTGAGTGACAATATCCCAACGTTTGTAGCGGCTCACCCTTGCGTAGTGCGTCACACACTCGTCGACGTCTACGCCCACTTTTCCCGCCAACGAGCGTGGTCCCATGTAGTGCTGTAAAGGTCCAACTGGCGCTGACCTTTCAGTAGGTGAAACTAGAGCTGGCATTTGTCCACCTCCGTCCTGAGCCATAGGGAAGGTCGTTGGCAAGAGATCGGCAAGACGACGGCTCCGGTGAAGTTCTAGGTCTTGCGACTCCTTGGTACGTTGTGTCGTACCCAGCACCTCCACCACACTGTTACGCCCACGAAAGGCATTTGTTGTCAAGCCGGGTAGAGTTAGACGCAATGGCCTTGATCAGCTGAGCGCCTATCGAGATTCAGCTAGCCAGCCGCACGTCATCTTCCTCATTCACTTCTCTTGGATGCCCCCCCCCCACCTCATACTGTTTGTTTAGGCGTAAACCCACTACGCACGTAAGTGTCACGAAACTTAATTTTGCTTATGTGACTCATGACGCAACTGCGTTCCTATACTGAACAGCTGCGCAAAACTGCTAGGTACTCTTGTATACAGTCGGTAACTAAACTTGTTTCGAAAAAAAAAAATGTCACGCACATAAGGCGCGTTACGACGGGGCGCATCTCTGGTAGAAAATAGTAGTCCGATAAACACGGATGCCCTGTCTCATTATAAATGCCCATGTAATGAATAACTTTTATTCGTTAAACGCCAGCTAGGAAAACGCAAAAGAATGCTCCCAACACGGTCTTCTCATAAAGAAGGCTTCGCAATTGAATAACTTATCGTCGACAAGATATATATAACTCGAGATCCGCTCCCCGCTTACGCAGGACTGATTTTCAGTATAAACGACCACATATGATCAATGTCTGCAAGGCGGAAGCGCTAAGATGCTCTTTCTAAACTTCAGGGAAGCGCACGACTAACTTGTTCATTAGGACTTGAATACACTTCTAAGAAGAAAAAAAGAACCGCAATGACTTGATTCCAAGTATGACGTTGTGCACATAAAGCGTTGGAAACACTTCCTCCTTTTCATCGTGGTGAGCTTGTGCTTATTTTTTGACTAGGTGGTCTGCTTAGTCCATTTTGTGTCATAATCGAAAATAAAATGCAATAAACCTGCTCAGACGAAGAGTTTCGAAACACACCAAGTTTTCAAGAGGCCGTCCTGCACACCAGAAATCCGAAGAAAGCCAAACAAAACCCCAAAAAAGGTTCAGATAAAAAAAAAGGAAGTCAGGCGCCGACGCCTAGCCCTATTGCTCAGTTGATTTAAAAAAAATATTGCTTCGGTGTGGCCGCTGGCTGGATTTTACGCTTTGCGGTACTTGCTTTCAAAACGCGGCTGAGGATAGCGCAGTAGTTCACCCACTAAATGTGATAGAAATTTCGCTCTAAACTTTTGATTTTCAAGTGCCTACTAGGACGTGACCGATACAATGATTTCTACAAACCACCTCGTCATCCCTAACAGAATCCTCCAGCCCTCTACACTGCTCTTCCAAGTCTCAGAGTCAATGCAGAGAAAGTAAGAGGTTTGGGACGAGCTGAAATCGGCTAACAGTGTGTGTTCCGGCGACTCCTTTCTGCGTAATGAGGTCGAGCTAGAAATAGCAGAACGCGATAAAGCCCTGCATATCGACATCTATAGGATATTACGATAGGAGATTGCGACAATGCTTACTTTCATTATGGATTTGGTTGTGGCGGCCGTTCACGTTAGCGCTAATGTGCTCAAATCAATCCGTCTTTCTGGCCGTGGTCAAACGGACACTAAAGGCAAATATTTAATCAAGCTAAATTGATAGATCAGTGCGTGAGAATCTCTAAGGCACCAGTATTATCGCGAACACGTCCTTAATAATCAAGAAACTGAGGTAAATGCAGGACATGATTAGAGACTCCCTCGGAACATTCAAGCACTTTCCCGATGACGAAAGCACTCCTCAGTCAAATTCCCTCACTAGCACTCAACCACTCGTCGTAAAGAACTCTGTTGTATTGTATTATAAGACGAAATAACATGCTATAAACTTATCCAGTTCTATTTCATTGTTATAAGAAACAACTCATTGAAATTACCTTTGACAACGACGCGGGCAGTCGAAAAGTTTCGTTTTCGCTCGGCTCTTCGCCGCCCACGTTCTCGCGTTTCGGCAGTTTCGTTATCGTATAGTGCTGCGCTGGTTTTGCTGGCTCGCTAAACTCGCACAAAGTGCAAGTTGCTGAGAATTCATTTTCCACGTTATGACGCTGGATGCCCAAACGGTCTACGCCACTTGACCAAGAAGGAGCGAATTCACCACTCTGTCTTAGCTCGGTGCCGCCATCTGTCGGGCGCCGTTTTACTCACCAAAGGCAGCAAAGGGTGCTGATGACGTCACCACTCCCACAGGTGAGTGGCGGGAGATTTTAATTTCTAAAGATATATTCGGACCTTTCAGATGCTACTTTCTCGTGAACTAAGTCCTTTCTTGGCACGAAACAAGCGTTGAGGGATTTCTGGAATTATATTTAAACAGTTCAAGTCGACCTATTATTTGCCTTTAGTGTCCCTTTAACGCTCACGTTAACCTGACCTTGGTGTAAGTTCCTCTGCCAGTGCGCGGTGATGCAAATAAATCTTTTTCCTAAAGCGGCCTGATTGCTTCAAACTCAAGAGAGAAACTTAGGGTTGATGGCAACGTGACATGTATGTTTTGTTGCACCTTGAAATATCGCAAGTATTATTGTGCGGCCCTCGGTCATCATTATGTTTATAGGTGGGGACATGACACGACAATCTTCAATTAGTAAAATTATCCGCTGCATAGGGAAGAAACCTTATTGTAGCCGCCTTAGCTTCGAAAGAACAGCGTAAGGCAATTTACATCCTCTAAGCTCGACTGCAATTAACAAATTAAAGCAATTTCAGGTTCAAGATAACGTGTTGACTTAGGGCGTCATATTTCAATAAATTATTTGATGCAGCTTAATTGTAATTGCTACAAGAGCGGCACTTGCGGCACAAGTGCACTTGCCTGATTGAACGTTTTTTTTTTTTGCAACTTGCGTATATTTACACATATAATTTCGTGAATGTAAACTAGTTGTAATGTTTTCGAGTTCAAGTCAGTATATTTTAGCTCTTCAAACGGCAAGACCTAGAAGGACATCTCTTAAAGGCTTTGAAGAGTTTAAGAATAATTATTTGGTGAACACAACAATATCTTCTTTCAATTGCTGATTTTGCCTGTGTCGACAATGTACACAGAAGTGGCCCTTTGTGCACAGAGTACGCTAAAATACTCAAATGGCGTTCCTATTGTCTACAGAATGTTTGTTCATCGGTCCGCTTCGAGTAAGAGCGCCAATGGGCACTACTCCACAATACTTCAGCATTAACAAGGCCACCTTTTTTTGTATTTGGGCTTCACTGATGGCCCTAACTTAGCTTTACCCTTACTTTGTTTTCCGCCTGGTTTTAGCCACGTTGTGCGTAGTGCGTATCTAAATAACTATGCGCTTGCCTAGTCTGCCTACTTGTGCAGGTCTATTCATGGTCGAAGTCACTTCGACGTTCCGGCTGTTTCCACCAACACTTGACCTTCTTTCCTTCTCCGATATATATATATCTATATAAAAAGAAAATATTTTATGAAGTATAAAAAATAAAGGTTATGTCAACTGCATCTGATTTAGCATGCAATGCGATCTAAATTTTCTTATTCGTGTGAAAAATTGCGTCGATTTCTTTTTGTGAAATTTCATTATTAAAGAGTCACAAATGACTACTCATACCCACATGTGGTAAGCTTCATATTACACACCATTATGAAACCCGGACTTTCGTCTAGATTGCTTTTATTTTAGCTTTTTTTGCTTACTCTCTGAGAATTAAGTGCCTAAATGCTGCTCGAAGGTCATCGGCATGCTCAGGTACATCGAGTGGTAAAAACTAATACAGATCCCAGCAGTACGGCGCCTCTCTAAGCAGAAGTGTAGAGTTTAAATTTCAAGTGGCTGAAGGCATTATTCTTAACAACAAATAAAAATCATTGGCCGTCACGAACGAGGAGATATGTGGACAGGCTCTACCGGAGGGACTGGCTGTAGCCTACCTGCTTAAATGTTTCGGCAAAGCGGCAGACTGGGTGCTATGTACTATCTCGGGGGAGTCCTTTGCACACCAAATGCTCAAATGCAAGACGGCCGACGTAGTTGTGTCTTGAACGGAAACAATTGTGGACTTTACAGCCTGGATCCGCAACGCAACACAGTTGGAGCCAACCTTTGCTTGCCAAGCTTGGCATGACGGGAGCATGTACGAATGCATGCACCCTAGGCTAATTCTTCTCGCGATCTCCACTAGATTCGGTATTCAGCCCAATATGAGAAGTGGCGTGTAATAATGAAAACACTCAGGATTATCTGGCTGTTGTTCAAGGTAACTGGAGTAATAATTATGCATTATATAAGAACCATAACCACTATGAAGACGTAAGCAATCTATCTACCAGTAAACGCAAGAAAGTATACTGGTTTAGTGCTCATTTCTAGAACCGGTAAAGTGTTTCAGTGAAGCCTCGTGAACTTGATGTCATTAGAATTGCCAGTTGCATTTGCCTTAGCATGGTTGCAAGCACAAGAATTGTACGACGTACGGAAGAGGGCATATATGAACTCCCGGGAATAAGACCTTCGGGATATGGTGCTTATACAAGGCATCCCACGTAACTTGAGCCAAACATTAAAGATATGGAAATGTTATGTAGCTGGATAGAACCAAGGTAACGTTGTTTGCCGTTGCTTGGAGATACTCAGATAATTTTTTGCATTGCGTCTAACTAGATGATTAGCCCTAATTAATCACTCAACTTCTCAAATATTATAATTACATGCAAAGTTTCAATGAGGAAATTGTAGAACAACAGGAAAAACGCCATACAACTTTCTGTTGCTCAATACGTGCTGCATAAAAGTGTTCTTCCGAGCGTGAGTGCGTTGCTCAATACGTGCTGAATAACATTATTTTTCCGAGCGTGAAAGAAGCCCGGGCTATATTGCCGCTGGACTGGTCGCTCGAAGCACTTTGTGTGCATTCGCGGGCTTCCTTCACTGCTCGGAAAAACACATTTGTGTAGCACGTATTGTGCAACAAAGTGCAATATCAGTAACAATACCTTGATTTGGGTGACTTGGTTCATCTTGACGGTTTCCATAAAAAAGCGCCAATGACGAAGACGAAGTCGAAGGGACATTAAACTTCTATCGTCACAGGGCTCGTCTGGTGCCCTCCCATCTGTGCCCAGTCAGTGGAGAAGCTGAAACAAGAGATCATTTTTGCATATTCTGCCGCCGTTTCACTTCTTGAAGAAAAAATCTAGAATCAAGACTTACACAGCTTGGTTTGAGCTTTTCAATTATAAATATCCTTTCTCTAGGAGCCTCCTCTCTAGAAAGTGCCACAGGGATATTTGCTCAACCATGGCGGATATTATATTTGCTACAAAAAGATTGTGTTGAATTCTTAAACATTTTATTTTTGTTCATTTCCTCGAGTTAGCTTTACCAATTTCAGTTTTTAATAAAGATAGCCTAATTTCATCCAAATCTTGACCAATCCCCCACAGTGGGTGTGCGCCATCGCATAAGAAATACCATACCATACCATACCATACCATACCATACCATACCATACCATATCATACCATACCATACCATACCATACCATACCATACCATACCATACGACTGGACTGGCGCTGTGGCCCTTCGTCTTCGTCTTTAGCGCTTTTTTATGACAACCATTGTCGCTAGTTTTGTATATTGCTCTACATTTTTGTCATTCTCACTTTTCATCTAATTAAAATATTGCAGAAGTTCATTAATTAGGATTAATATTGTAATTAGGTGGAATGCAAAAAATAATCTCTCTCCAAGGAAAGGCAAACCACATTACCTTGGTTCTGTCCAACTTCGTAGCATTTTTATATCTTTAATGTTTGGCTCAAGTCAGGTGGGACACCCTGTATGACCTAACCGTTTCAGAGGGAAGAACGGATAATGTGGAATCTTGTACCCGCCAGCAGATGCACAACGGCTATGGCATAGCGCTGCTCAGTTTGAGGTCGCAGGTTTGATACTGGAAATGTCCGCATATCGATGGGGTGAAATGCTAAAAGAAACGAGAAAAAAAAACGCTCGGGTATGTCGATTCCAGCGCACGTTAAAAAAAAAACTGTGATCCAAATAATGAGGAGTCCTCTACTACGGCATGCCTGATATTCATATCCTTCTTCTGGTACGTGAAACACCAGAAATGAATTTTAAAATTTTCATATCGAATTGTACCACACTTAAACACAAAGTTTTACAACTAGAATCCGAGGACTTCGCGCAGGGAAAGTAGTTTAACGAATAAGTTGCGAAAACGAACAACTAGTGCCGAATTCTGATGAAATGGGGCAAAGTGAACACTTTTTGTTCGGTGCTAGCATTTTAACTGTAACGTGTGCCCACAGCACACACACACAAAAAGTCCCCAACAATCAAATTTTCACGAAGGGGGCTCGTTTGGTATAGCATTGTATACGTGCTTATTATATATGTGTGTATTCAACAAATATATTTACAAGACGGCCCAGATTAAGTAAACTCACTTCCTGAGGAGCACAGTAAAATATTTCGCGAAGCGGAAGAAGAAGCAGGCTGCTGCTGACTTTCATTCGTGACAAGCCATATGGGTGTCTATAACTGACTGATCAAGTTCTTCTTTGAATCAACCTTCCGTTCTCGCTTTTTAATCCGTAACATTGTAACTTCCTAAGCGGAATCCTGCAGTAAGGCTTTCCACGTGATGAGCTGCATTAGAAACTCTGGCTGAGCTCACTTCCTCCTGAAAGCCTAGTGAAGTACTGCAACAGAGCTTATGGCGGGAAGCAGAGATCTCAGTCTTTGAGGACTTCATTCAGGTAACTTTATTTTTTCTTCTGTTCTTACGGGACTACGAATATTGAATGAAGCGCTTCCTTCCGGTAAACTCTTAGCTTTGGTGTGGATATACCTCAAAATCAACTCACTGAGCTTAGGTTCAAGTGTAGAAATCTGGGAGGAAACTGGACCACGCGGTTCATAAATGCGACCTGCACAACAAAAAAACAGAAAAAAGAAAAGAAGCTCAGGCTTTGTGTATGTTGTTTAGGTGGTCGATCCCAATCGAAGGATACGAGTTTAGCCAAATATTATAATTTTTTTTGTGTCGAAGCTACTGCGAATATAGCTTACCATCTTTCGAATGATATAGGCTTTGAAATTCCCTAAAACAGTTGTTTCACTATCATAGAAACTCGCTTTCAAGATTGTTCGAGGCGTCTAACTTTTCGTTCAAGTGGCTCGAACCACTGGACACTTCTCATAATGTCGGTCTTGAATTGTCATATTGATATGCGGGCTTCTAAGCGACCTGACACAATATTTCGCGCACATGACTGTGTCGAAATTGCCAGAAAACATTTGTTTCATTCGCAAAGAAATCCTACAGACAGGGCTAATGAAAATGAGTAAGTGCTATATCTTCGCGGACGCAAAAAAAAAAAAAAAATCACCGATGATTACGATGCTTGTTAATGCAAATTTTGAGTCCAGCTGTTTTGGTGTTTTGAATTTGCGGTATATTGTGGCAAAGAATACGATTCTGAACGAAAGCATCCTCTCGGCTGCGGAGCTTAGCCTCTGCTCGGACAGCTCGTTTAGCGGCAGCAACAGACGAAGCATTTCTGCCAGTTGCTTCGCTCAATCTTCAGAAGGAAAGCGTAAACACGGGAACGCCTGGGTCGCGTGGAGCGCATTCTCTAGCGGTGGCAGCGCAGACGTAGTAGAGCATGCGCAGTGTGTCCGAAGCCCACGCCAGCGCTTTGTACCCATATATGGAATCGGTGGACGCGATCGCCTCATGCCTGCTCGCCGTCGTGGAGCACGTCTCGGGTTGTACTACGCTTTCCTCCTCACCATTAAGCCACACTCTCCTCCTTCGATTATCTCCTCCTACTTCATTTGGATACTTCTCCTGCGCATTCCTCTTCGCTCTCTCTTCGCTCTCGCCGTATTTCATTTCACGCTGCGCTCCTTGTTCGCTCTTCGTCCTTCGCAGTGCTCGTTCGCTTGGTTACGCCAAGGGACGCCGGCGCTCAACCCACGAAGGGGTGCCCAAGAACTGCGCTCTAAAAGAAATGTCGTGGTGTACAGCTGGCTAGAGCGAGTTTTCAGAACGAGAACACAATTCCCACCAAAGCACTTTCCTTCGAGCAGTTGCAGTAAGGATTTCAGTGGCTTGCAATTAAATCACACCTTTCAATAAGCTGCCCACATATGACACCCACGTTTTAAACCATGAAGGCGTATGACGCTTTCGAGCACTTGATCTAAAATTTTTTGCTAAAGCTGTAATTTCTCGCCACACATTCTGCTTCGTGAGCTCATTGCCCAAAATGTTACGCATATTTTGAGTAAGCGTGATTTCGGTGGCACACATCATCATCATCATCATCATCATCATCATCATCATCATCATCATCATCATCGGCCTGGTTACGCCCACTGCAGGGCAAAGGCCTCTCCCATACTTCTCCAACAACTCAGGTCATGCACTAATTGTGGCCATATCGTGCCTGCAAACTTCTTAATCTCACCACCCACCTAACTTTCTGCCGCTACCTGCTACGCTTCTCTTCCCTTGGAATCCTGTCCGTAACCCTTAATGACCATCGGTTATCCTCCCTCCTCATTACATGTCCTGCCCATGGCCCTTTCTTTTTCTTGAGGCACATATAGTTATTTTTAATCGACGCTGCCTGTAAAACACTTATACCGCTTCGGAGCGCTCGAATATTTAGATTAGTGGGAAGACCACAACTCACCCGAATTGTGCTTAGCATATAAGTCTGTCATAACCTGCCGCTTATTTTAACCAGATACAAACAAGGTACCTAATTTAGCTCACTGAGGGCAGCGGAAGCCCCTTCACCGAACCACGTACAACGGATGAATATAAGAAAGATAAAAGGGCAGTTCAGTTTTGTTTTTTTTTTTGCGATGGTCCTAATAAAACAGAGACGTCAAAGTTTCGCCCTAATCACACTTAAAATGACCTCCATTTAAACCAAACGTAAGCTTGGTGTGACGAAGAGTTCTCTTGGGACAATGGTAAAGATAGCACAAATTGACCGTGTCACCTTTTTAAGCACTAGACGAAGAAATGTTTTACAGAGCTGTAATTTATCAACACAGATTGAACTTCGCATGTTGATTTGCCACCGGAACGCTCCCACCATTTTCACTAAATTTCCCTTCGATTCACACAACAGTTCTCCATAGGCAGCAGGTAAAGCCTTGCGCAATCGCAAGAACAAGTTTTAGCGCTCTAGAACGCTCGCATACTTAATTTAATGCAAATGCAGTAATTATTTTATACGCTTTGGCTTTGACGCGCCTCCCATACATAACACTTTCCTAAATCAAAGAAGAAAAAGGTGCGTTGTTTAGTTTCGCCGAGGACACCACAGAAGTCTAGAACAATCCTCGTATAACGCATCCAATACAGAGAGAAGGAAAGCGAGGTTTAAATTATTATTTGCAAATCTCCTAAACCTTTTAAATGTGAACTTATCGAGACACAGAGCTCTTCTGGGAGACAGGAAGACATGGCAAAAGATGGCCGTATAATAGTTGCAAGCACCTCCATTATTTTTACAAAGGTTCACATGCACATCCACACGCATTTACCTTCATTATAAATTTGTGATAAGTATTTCCCGCCATATTTACTAAATATGCGGCACTCATAGTACAGCCAGGCCAGTGGCGTAAATTCGGCGTCATTGAGTTGAGTTTGATTGTAACATATACAGAGTGTCCGTTATGCAATTTCTGCCTAATTATACAGTGCACTATATATACCTATATATATATATAGTTGAAGAAATGAAGGAGCACACTTACAACAATTGCATCTTTAATGTTTTAACGTTTCGGACGTGGCACGGCCTTTGTCACAACAACCACAGATACAAGTGCGTACCCGCTTTTATGGGCATAGGCACGTGAGCATAATCAGCAGTGCATGCACGCGTACACTTGCAAATAATAACAGAAAAAGTGCAGCAGTAAGTATAACTTGAGCAATATAAATGATATGTATGAAATATCGTTAGGGTGTCACGATGATTGTACATGACGTTACAGAACGATATCAATTGCGACATGGCAAAACTAGGAACACATTGATTTGGCATGGTTTGTCAATTCTGTACAAGAACATGCCCATCAATATATGACAGAAAGGCACGACATTTTTCCTACGCTCTCGTTGATACCAGATGATCCAGTGTTAAATTTTTGAATTAGAAAGGATTTTTGTACTTTTATCGCAATTGATATCGTTCTGTAACTCCAGAACTGTATATATATATATGTATATATATATATATATATATATATATATATATATATATATATATATATATATATATATATATATATACAAGAGTCCCACGTAGCCGCACAGAACTAAAGTGATGTTTTTTGCCGTTGCGTCGAACAAGTCAGTCTACTTTGTGCACTTCGCCTAATTGTATAATTAGTCCTTATAAATAATCACTTTCCCGAGTATTAAAATCCAAGCAAAAATGCCAATCAGAAAATTGCAGTCCATCACGAAAAATTGCCGATCCATCTTTCTGTTGCTGAACACGTGCTACATGAAAGTTTTTTCCAAGCCTTAAAGAGGCTCGCGAAAGCCCACGAAAAGCGCGGCACGACAAGTCGCCCGGCCCTTTTTTTTTTTTGCATTTTGCCGGCCTTCTGTATACGCTGCCTTGAGGTTCTCAAGTACGTCGATATGAAGCTTCGTGTATCTGTCAGGTATAGAAACTACAGCAAGTGCATTTCACGGTGCGAATGTTCTGCTCCTGCCTTGCATAAATATATGTTATTTGTGATCTTTAAGAATTGCCGCGCATACGGATGACTTTTTGGTTTAAGTGTCGGAAACTCTGCGGAATAAAATATTCTGCAAGGCGGTTCCTAGGAAAGAACTGTTCAGCCTCTACCCAAATATTCCCACCCTGTCACCTGAGAAGGAGTTCAGCACGCTAGAGCGAGTCCTCTGCAGAGCCTCCACGAACGCACATTCCCAATCAGCCAACGATCGCCGGTGGATGTACGACAGCTGTTCATATGGCAATGCAGAGTGCAATAAGTTGGGTAAGCTTGTTAGCCAGGTAAAGTTGCTTCGGACAAGAGTTTACTCGAAGATTGCGCTGCAGTGCGCGTTCAAGGTCGACCTCTTCCCCGAGGAACCGGTGCAGTTGGGCATGTTTGTTACAAAGCACCTTTCGAGTAGCACAAACCTGACCACCGTTTGGCACGGGTGTCACGTTTGGCTGTGGCTGCTTTACGACGTCTCTCGAGAGCAACGGGAGTGGTGGAACTGACAATTTATTTGAGTGCCTAAACTACATTGATTACATTCGGGACGCTCTTCGCATGTTTTCTTTAGAAGTGCCAACACAGTGCTTCACTCTAGCTTTCTGTGATTTGTTTAAGTTATAATGTCCGTAAAATGTTTTTTCTCGAAGTGGCTTGCCCCCTCATTATTTGTCTTTTGGGTGTGTAGGACAGGCGCCTAATATTTCCTACAGTTATCAACCGAAAAGTTCTATGCCCATGGCATGTATGAAGCTATTAGTCATAGTTGTATAGGTGTCCTGATCCTGCTACAACCTTACATCTAAAGCTAGCAGTACTAAGCATATAAATAAATAAATAAATAAATAAATAAATAAATGAATGAATGAATAAATAAATAAATAAATAAATAAATAAATAAATAAATAAATAAATAAATAAATAAATAAATAAATTTGTGGATCCAAGACGCTGTGGGAATCGGTTTAAGTAAAGCTTTTCTTTATATTTGGGAAAGAACGATGTTGCTGCTTAGCGATCATTTGCAAGCAATCAGACCTTCGTCACACCTTCGACATCATGCCATTGTCTTTAAACCTACGGCATCTGTCTAGCAACCTCTTCACGTTGTCCTATGCCGTCGGCATACCATCGTCGTCACTTTAGAGTGGTATTCTGTAATTGTCCACCTAGTCGACTGTCATTTTCTCCATCACTGATTGGTTGGAGCTCTGCTATAGTGAGGGTGAGACTAACTGGTGACGCCTGTTTCCTTCTCATTGGTATTCCAGCTCTGCTAATCAGCCCTTGAGCAGCAACTGAACTAAACATACCCACTAGGGGGACACTTAAAGAATACTTACCAGCGCTGTTATCCCATGGCCCTCACGCCAGCTTAGTCACATTGTCATCTGCCAACTACAATGCCGTATGCTACCACGACGCACTACATGTCCTTGTAATCACTTGGTTGATTCATTGCGCCGTTTGCTTAATTCATTCCTTAGTTTTCACAGATGAAAAGGAGGAGCAGTAGAAAAGAAAGGAGTCACGTAAGGTTGTTAACCAGAAAATCGCCTGGTTGGCTACCCTACGCTGGGAATAGGAAAAAGATGAATGGAAAGATCAGAGAGACAAAGAGAGAGAGAGTGAGAAGGACGGAGAACAAAGTATGCGGTGAATTCGTGCACTCACGTGCGTGGCCGCACTAAGTAAAAGGCGCCACTTAGCCGAGTGTCCCTAACACATGAGTGCCTTCACAGCCTTGTGGGCGGACGAGCAATGGAGGACCGTGTTTGAGTAGACTGCACGGACAGTGGCCGATTGTCCAGCCATCGCAGTACCTTGGAACCGGAAGGAACAGCGTGCGCAAAGAGCAGTATGAGAAAATGTTAAATATATTAGTGGCTCCAGAAAGCTGAGAGTAAATTTATATACTTTCAATATCATATCGTTTGATTACGTAATAAACAGGTTGCTATTTCACTCTTAAGCTGCCGAACAGACATAGTCCCGTTGGGCCTACTGTTGCACCATACTGACAAATTAAATTCTGGGGCTTTACCTGCCAAAACAACAATATAATTAAGAGGCACGCCGTAGTTAGGAACTACGGATTAATTTTGACCACCTGGGAATTTTAACGTGCACCAAACGCTTGTTTTTGCATTTCACCCCCATCGCAAAATATAGCTACGGTCCCATTATTTCTGAGATGCACTTCGCGTACCATCCGGCTAATATTATCCCTTGAAACTGCATGTCCAATAAAGCAAATTTTTTCAGGAGGATACGAAAGCAGGTTTTAGGCCATGAATGTCTCCAATCAACATTATGCGCAATGTTCACTGATATGCGCGGTCTAAAAAGATGTTCTCCAGAGACGAACAATGGCGCTATGACGAGGGGCTGTACCCATTAAAATAATTCATATTGAACGCTTTGCGTCTACTGGTGGAGTTTTTTTTTTCTTTCAAAATGGCCGAAGGCAATGCTACAACTGGTTTCGCAGGCTGTTGCGTGTGGCTGCGCTTTCAATTTCTCAGCGCGAAATTTGCAGAGCTGTGTTGAAGTCGAATTTTCATTTATGCTTGCACAGTTCTCTGAAGTCGATACCAGTGCAAAAATAAAAAAAGGAATGTCGTTCAACAGCGAATCGCTAAATTGTAGTTTCAGAGACATCTCTTGTTCTGCCACTGTTAATCGCTTCAAGCCTCCGTCCTCCTCTGACTGGCTCTCTTCTTTCTTTCTCTTCTACTCGCTGTGCAAAAAAGAAAGTTAGAACTGCGGTACTCGTAGCAGAAGATCAAGTGTTTGTAAGCTAGTCAATTTGCTTTCCTTCCCTTCAATTACGAACTTAATTTGTTTCTATGTTATCCTCATGTGCTACAGGATTTACACCGGAAACAAAGTAGCTATTTGACGCAGTACCGGACGTAGGGGATAGGTCTCGTGGTGGCACGGCGGTTAAAAGTAGGGACCTGTTTTCTGACTGTGTAGCCCTCTATAACCTCTGAAGTATACGCAGTACCAGAATAGGACATTGATTGATCGATTAGTTCGCTTATTTATTCGTTAGTTCGTTGATTTTGACGTTGCAAAGCAGCGCCTGGTCCACGAGGTTTACCGTACCAATGGTAAAGGCTAATTTTGACCAGTCAAGGGCTCTTACAAAGTCCACCTACAACTCAGTACACGAGCATTTATTTTACGACCGCCGGATTTCATAGCTTCAAACCACGTGTACAATTTCAGTCTCTTCTTTTCCTTCACGCTAGCGACCTTCATTGCCAGGCCACTTGGTCATCCCGAGCCACACCCTTGCCATAGGGTGAAGAAAAACAAAAATTTACCTAACACTACAGGGATTCAAACTGGCACCTCGACAGCAGTGCGCAACTGGACGTGAAAAGCACAGCGCTATTGATAACGCTGCTGGGGCACGTGGTTTGTGCCCCAGCAGCGTTATGTGCAGGGTTTGGATCCACTCAGGGGCTTTGATACGGTGCTGGCGTCTGTGCATGTATTTTCGAGGATACAACAGGCACAGTGCAACGGACGAAGATCAGATTGTGTACATTGCAAAATAGAAGTTATTCTAGGTAAAAGGAGAGGGTGGAACTATTTGCTGTGAGAGCCTGCTGCTGTCGCAGTAAATGGTTTCAGCGCCGAAGGAATTGCAGAAGCCAGCTGTTTCATCGTTTTATTCGCTCCACGCATGCTGGAGTGCGGCCGTCGCGGCGAGAAATCGAACCCGCAACGTTGTGCAGAATTTCACAACCACTGGTGCGAACAAGGCCGTTTCCGTTCCGTTTCCGGCCAAGGCCGTTTCCGTTACAGAACTCGTTATTGTCCTGAGCGTTACGGCCGTACGTTAGCCGCATAATGTTACTTGCTGCCATTTTAACTAACTGCACGCTGGGAAGCCGAAAATCTATTTATGCAACCTACATACTCCGTTCCCTCATCGGTTGATTTTCCAAAAGCAGTAATGTGAGAAAGTAAAACGCCGTGTAAGTCAGTCGCAAGACAGGGAATCATAATGAAATGCGACAATGACAACTGGATGAGAAAAATTCTTCCATTGGGAAAATTTGTCGACCAGCCATGATCGATTGTATGCACTGCTTCGGTATGCGCGCGTTGTTTTCTATTGCTTGCATCTCAGCTCGCCATTAGGACATGTGTTGCTGCGTTATCTGAACCTGATGGAGAAGGGGCGAGTGTGCCTTTGAGGCTGAAATCCGACCGTCGATTTTATGTAAATGCTCGTCAGACTACGGGGTCAATAAGGATTCGTAGGGCTCGTTGCTTTAGTCGACGCCCTTCACGATAAACATGCATGTGAGATCGGGTCGGCCTTGGCTATGACGAATTGCAACTCGATTCTATGTCATGTGTTGCACGCAAACAAAGCTTGTGACAGTTTATGTGTATTGGTAATATCAATATTTTTTCGAGGCATACATGGAACATATTTGTCAGGCTTTTGTATTGTAACCAACCCAGTGCCGTCGCGCCTTCCCGAAGGCGAATTTTTTCGAGTTCGCCGAAGGCGCGTACCACTCAGTTATTTACTACGTATATACAGTACCACTGCGAAGCATATTTTTTTTTTTGTTTGTGAATGCGGTGGGACAGTGAATTCGCTATTGTTAAACAAAAACAATACCATGCACAAACACTTATTTTGGAAGGACCAACCCGTCGCGTAAATGTCACGATGCCGGGAAGGCCCGTGCACGAGAACAGCGCCTTTTCCTTTCCAGCCCTTTTCTTCCCTAAACTGGGCGAACACGACCGGGCTTTGTCTGATCGATACTCAAGGACACACTTAGTTCCCGTCGCAACCGCTTGAAATGAACGTCCTTCGAAAGGGCTCTCGTTAAAAATGTGCTCTCAAAAATCAAGTGTCCCGTGGCTATCTTCATTTCGCAATACCTTAATGGCTATCGGCCCGGGCACAGGTCTAACGATCACTTTATTTTATGTTTCTTTTTTCTTTTTTTTGCTTCAACCGCACCGTAGCAAGAGAGCTCCACTCTCATCAACGTATTTTTAACAGACGACGAGTGAGGGAAAGCTATTCTGGACCTAGAGTAAAAACATAAAGAAGAGAAACAAATCCTGCTCCGTTACTTGAAGGGGACTATCGTACATGTAACGTAGTGAACTCGAAGTATCAAATTATCGCACTTAAAATAGTTCGTGTGGGGCAAGTTATGCTCTATACGGTGAAGGTGTGCTTGCTCTTTCCTTTTGAGGTATCGCAGCACATTAAAGTCACAATACGGATCAGTTTTATAATAGTAACGTTCCTGACGACTTCTAACACGTTCACCTGTGTACTTATCAGAAAGGCAGCCTTTGAAGAAAGCACTGCGCTTTCAGCACGATTCGAGCTTGCAGTTATGGCGCATCCTTGGCCCGTAGAAAAGCCTCGCCTGCGCGTTGCATACCACGAAAGCGTTGCTGGTTTTTCTGACGTCCACAGGTCTCCATTAAACTTTGCGAATATTTTCATTGCGTATGTGTGTGTTAGACAATTTTATTGCGAAAGCCCTAATTGACTCATGAGTAAAAAATCCGCTACCCGGCCTTATCAAAAAGCTCACCGTCTGGCGCTATGGCACGAACATTGATGGCGCCACCCACAACCACTGCGGGGGCTCGAACCCATGATATTTGGTGATAGTCGAATGCGCAGCCTTTGGTGTTAATTCGGGCGAAATTGATTAAGACGCCCTTAATAAGGCTAGAGTTAAGACCCTCGAGCTTACAACCGTTGGTGGGTGAAAACAAGTAATCGAAAGTTACAACGCATTCGAATCAAAATGTCGAGTAATGTAGTGAATGACTTGTGAGCGCGCCGGCTTTCATCTTCATTCTCTTTAGCATAGGCTAAAGTGACTGTCAACTTTTTTTCTAGCACCAATAAAATGGTTCGTGTTTACAGTTCGCACTTGTTTAAGGTTTCTTAAATATAACTTTACTAGCACAGTCCTAGAATGCAATCTGTGAGTGTATGTGCTCTTTGTGTGTTTATGTGATTACTGTGTAGACCGTGGCTTTACATATATGAGAGCAAGCTTACATATGCCCGGCAAGCTTGGTCGAGTGGGTATTAGTTTTACTGACGTAAACTACGCGATCGTGTGGGCTTTGACTTCCCGCGCTGTGGGCCTCTGATAAAAGCGTAACAGCTGCATTTGACTCCTGTCGGTGTCATTATCTTGGGTGGGTTCGTTTCACTTTCCGAACGAAATGCCCACGGAGGTCAGCCTATACTCAAGATTGGGTTTAGGATAAGATAATAAAGATAAGAAGAAAGCATTCGGGTTCGCATGTCGACTTCTTAACTTGCGCAGTGATTGCTCTGTCACGGCGAATAAGCAAGACTGCAAGGAACTTGATGGTTTTTCGTGTGTCGTGTGTGTTTTTCACGCACATGAACGAGCTACGTTCAAGTACTCGTGACCGCGAAAAGAGAAAGCAGCTGTGACTTGCGTGTACCGAAACAAGGCTGCGCACACTTCAATGCCTCACGTGATTTTTTTTTTCGCGCAACTTATGGGTGCGTGAACTGCTTTAACTATGTGATGCTTACACCCAGCCACACGACAAACACGCTCAACCATTCCTAACGGAGATGGTGCTCCCATATGGGATGTCGTACATGGATACGCAAATTATTATGTGTTATCTATTGCCTGCGCGGGACAAAATAATGAAGCGTCTGTAACTGGCAGCACACGCGACACAAAATGTAATGTTTCTATCTTGTGCACACTACACTGGCCCAGTAATCGGTAATGTTGCCGAATGTGTCCGTTGTCTGGGTAAAACGCTGCTCATACTTGCTTTATGTCGGTCGTACGCAAACAAGTACGCGCTAGAGCGTTCCCTGTGACTGCGTGCAGCGCGCAAAACATAGAAGATAACTTTATTGTACCCAAATCGATTGTGGTATGCTAATATCACACTGCAATCTAGATGACAAAGCAGGGTAAAATGGAGCACAATGTATGGTGGTAGCTCGCTGCATAAATATGACGATCGTCCTTAAAAAAAAACAACGTTTCGCCTACTAGATGTTTAGTATATTTCATAAAGTACATCAAGTCCTAAAACATGTTTATAGCTAGGCAGATCTAAACAGAAAAAAGCTTGGCCGACTACACAACGTGCAACTGCAGCAAAGCAGACGACGCCGTGGCTCCGTTGAAGCAGACGATGCCGCAGGTTGCTCTCGCTGAATTATCTCTGTGGTATATTTGCCAATTTCAAATGTGATTGCATTAAAGGAGACACACTTACCGACATTCAGAGATGACAGGACGGCTGGAGGGCCTCCGGAACCAGCGACAGCAGGCGACCGATAACCCCAAACACGTCGTTCTCGCAGTCCCCTCATCAACATCATCATCATAAGGAAAAACATGGCGGCCGCCTAGAGGCACTGGAAATAGCAACATTCGCTGAAATAGCGAGCAGTGCGTGGAGAATACCGCCATTTTCAAGCAATGTAGTACTATAGCCGCACTACTAGTGAGTGGCGAAAAAGGCTCAGTAGAAACAAGCAAACGAAAGAAATTCTTGTTGGCTGTCATGTGCGGTGCAGGGAAATAGACATCGATTATGAAAAGTGAAGCAAGAAGCCCCGCGTGCACATGCTTGGCGAGCCGCGAAAGACAGGCAAAGTATGCTACACAGTGAAGCTGTTATATGTAGAAGAATGAAATTGACGACCGCTATATACAGTTTGCACAACACCTATATGGATTGACAAGTAATTTTTTACACCTTTTCGTGGTATCTAATATGCATTTCTTGTTCCCAAAAAAACATGTATTCTGGGCAAAGCCGACCTAACGCACGAACATTTCTCTCGTGGAATCGTCTATCTAGACATTTAAGTTTTCGCCATTATTCTTCATGCTGCCATGTAGAAATTTTAAATGTTTCGCAGAACTGCACTTGAATTTGTCATCCATACATATCACGTGATATGCCGCACGTGATCGTTGCGGAAGGTGTATAGTCGGAAGGTGTATAGGTGTAATATAGTAGCAAACTATGACAAGAAAGCCGGCACAAGAGTACTCATAGGAGAGCGGTGTGAAAAAATATAACTTAACGTCTTCTGTGTTAATACCGGCTTTTATTAAAGGCTCGGTAGTCTCAGTTCTGAAAGCGTATCATTCATGTTCTTTAATGCTTAGGAGAAAGCCCTTTCGTTGACACAAAAATATCAAGGACAGACATAGATAAGATATGCCATCGTCTCGCCGTAGTCCCGAGTTTCACCTGCATGGCTGTCAGGCATGCTATTGTGAAACGGATGCGCATCTGTGAATTCGCTATCAAACATTAAGAAGTGTTGATTCGCACCAAGAGAAAGCAGAGTTCAAGCGATGCTGCAGCGAAGGAGGTCCAGGAAGACATCAGTCGAGATAATGGAAGAATCTCGGCGCTTAGAAGACGACGACACTGTTTGGTTGTGAGGAAGGACAGTATTTCGACGACGCCCAAGTTGATTGCGATAGTGGAACCGATTCTGTGAGGGCAGCCCCCTTAAGTGCACAGCTTGCAGCAAGGTAAGAGCGAGAAAATAAACTTAAGAAAAGCTACAGCACCTCCGCTTTTAGGTACTCGGTACATTGAATTGGAACATTGAAAGGCTTCTTAATGGCAGACCAACTGTCCAAGATGGCTGTTCTGAACCGTCAAAGTAAATATCTAATTCAAATGGAATGAGGTCACTCCTAAAGAAAAAGTGTTGATGCGTAGTCAAGCGCATGTCTTTCTTTTTTTTTCTTTTGTTGCAGCGCTAGCAGGTTTTTGATAACCTCCGACGGCACGGTCGTATTTTTCGAGCTGTGCCTGGTCCCCGTTACTTGTCTCCAGCTATCTACGGCACTCCGCCAACGTGCCTTTAATGCGAAGCCATTACACGCCCCATTGCGCGAAAATCCGTCAGCGTAGTCAGCGCCAACGAAAGATCGTACCAAAAATGGTCGATGGCGCGGAGATAAAACATGTCGCGAAATCCTCGGATAGACCTCAAATTTCTCGGCGACGTTCCTGTAAACAAAGTAAATTAATGGGTTTGGCAAGAAAAGTTCCTAAATTTCGGTCTGGGCGGGAATCGAGCTCGGACCTCGGAAGTGCCAGACGAGCACGCGTCCCCGACCCCACGGCGGCTCCATGTTTCTGGCTGACTAAAGATGTGGCCTAGTGTGCGCGTCGTTGGGCACGTGACAGCGCAGCCAATGGGAGGAGGTGGAGCCACGTCATGAGTGTGTAACACGAGCGAATTTGTAGCGCTCCGAGGTCTACGAACGGTATAATGCCCTCGCCTCCCCGCACCCATTTAGAAGTCGTAAGCATATCTGCCATATCCTTTGACAGCAATTTATTGGTAAGTGGTAGCAGCCTTGTAGTGGAGGTATCTCGCGAGAAGAAAGCTCGGTAGTCTGACTGGCTTAGCGGCACAGAAAAGGAGTACATGACTGAAATCAGTTTACTTAAGTTTACCGCTAAACTGTATATTCAATCCGTCAATTCTGGAATGAGAAAAAGTACTGTCTGCCTTATTTTATTGAAGAGCACACGGGGAAAGCTTGAGTAGGGTGAACAAGACAAAAGCTCTTCCAGTTTGCCGTTCACTTTGTTCTCGTCCTACGGAGATATAGCGCATTACTCTAGATTTCTCCCTAGTTGACTGACGCTGTTTTACAACGAAGCTGTAAGTGCTACTAAAAGCTGCTATTCAAATGTTCCTCGGTGTCATACTGCCATTATTCGCAATGCTTCCCAGAGCCCTAAAAACACTGCAAGAAATACAAAATTAAAATTCAGTTAAAAAGATGGTATTGCTAGGTGTAATGAGCGGTGAAATATTCATTTTGCTGGGTGAATAAGAAGTGTAAATAAATATTTACTCAAAAGTTCAGAGTTGGCAGACCAGCTCTGGGCCATCCGGCAAGCCTAAAATGCCGCCCGAGTCCAAGGACTTCGAGCCACCGCCTGAGGCCACCACAACAAAAACTGCCGCACCGTTCTTTTATAAAGCTTCTTCTTCTTCTTCTTCTTCTTCTTCTTCTTCTAATTCATCTTTGTGTCCACATCTTCTTGCATTATACCAGTTTCTGAGTGCGGCTCCCAGGTCCTCTCATTGAACTAACCAAGTCACAATGTTTATATTTGGCGTAATTAAGGGAGACGCTATATGCAATGTGTAGGCAAAGTTCAAGATATGTGGCTTCATTGACACCTTTGCAATAAATCGTGCATGCAAGTGGTGCGGAGCATTACGAGTGTGTCATACCAGTGCGCAAGATTTATGTCGCATGTTTTGGCAATTACAAATGTCACCAAGATCAAATTTACAAAATATCGTGGGAACGCTACGACAAATTTATCTGTCTTGTGCATCAAATACAGTTTTTGTTCAAATTCCTTTAGCAAGAGCTGGAAAGCGTTACGTGGCCAATCTACGCTATATTTAACGTAGAGGAAATGCTACGCTACAGCGCATTTATATTTAGCGAAAATATGGTTAATAATATGATTTGTGGGCAGTCGCAGTTCTAAGGGCTTGGGTTAATTACGGCCTGCGCAATAAATTACGCATTCAAAAACTCTGAAGCTTTTTGATAGTGTTTTATGAGCTGCATGCACCATTTTGAGCACCATTTTGAAGCGTCTTAGAACGTAGGTATAAGTTAGCAAGCAGTGGGGAGGGGGGGGGGGGGGGAAGAGAGGTGCATTATGTCAGATATGTGTGCGGAGTTACTTGCGTGTGGATTAAATTTAGCTTCTGCAAAAAGATTTGTAAGAAAGTGTTCTAAAGTATCACGCGGCCGTTGTTAGCTATGTTACCCGATGTTCCAAGAGAAGTGTGTGTTACACGAAGTATGTTTTCCAGAAATGGGTAGCACTTTAAGTGCAATGTGACACGTAACGTTTCTGAGTCAACTACGAACGATACAAATAGTTAATTAAACCTCGTTTCTTGTTTTTTCTTGCATTATACAGGTTCGCTCGGTGTCGTCGGTTACCTAAGCGAGTCACCTTTCTCACGTTTGGTGAGAGTAAGGGCCACGTTACGGCTGACGTGCAATAACAATTTAAAGGGGGTGGATTTTTTGGGGCACTTGAAGTAAGTTACGCATTGGAAATACTCCGGGGCATTTTGAGTGCATTTTACCAGCGGCGGAGAACTAAACTGATTGTCCTGGAAGAACTATACAAACGCCACCGAGATAAGCTTTAGTTAAAATGAATGTCACGCCACGCAAAATCTTTGTGCGAGTATAAATAAACGCGTGTTTATCAAATATAGCCTTTGCGAAAGAATTCTGAACGTAATGTTTTAAAGGGTCATTCCGGTGATTTTTCGACGTCCACTGACCTTAATAACATTTTGAATATACGTTCCTTATTGCAGTCTGTTCATCTATGCCAAACGATATGAATTTAGTTTCCCCGAAAATGATTTTTAGAGGCTGGTTTCGTGTTCACCGACTCATGCCCACGAACATATGACATTTTACTGGCTACCCTGTGTTTGTGACGTCAGAGACTACACCCACACTTCGCCCAGAAAGGGCGAAGCTGGACCGTTTTTCTACGAGGCAACGGCCGTCGATCATCGTTTTGACGGATGTGATAACCGGTGCTTCTCTTCGTATTGCCGCAACACAATGCGTTGTACTTGGAAAAGCAAACGGCGATCACACAGCGCTCATATCGTCGCTCAAATATTCGCTGAAATCGCCACTGCCTAGTTTAAACGAGCTGGAAAAGCTCCCAGTGCTTTCAGAAGACGTTCTGAGCTTCGCGTTTCCTGGCGTTAGAACCACGCATTCTGCGAGTTTACATTACAATAGTGTAGGATATGACATCATTGATTCATCGTGACGTCACGCGAAGCAGCTGCTAGTTTTGGTTTGGCTACCTCGCTTATGGGTTCTTTAATATTATTGATCAGTTTCTAAGCAAATTAAATCGCCCTACAGTGACAGGACTATCAATGTCATTTGAAGATAACAATATCATGATATGGCTCAAAAAACGCCGCAGTTGCCCTTTAAAGAGAATAGGGTCTCTATGAGCTATGCTTCCCAATGTCCACAGATAACTACAATTTACACCACCTTTGTATTTAGCGGAAATAAAGGTCATGTTAGGTGCAATGTGTGGCGAAGCTTGAACCTTCCTACTGAATTAGAATCGTCGCACATATTTACTGAACCCTCATTTTCTTTATTTTACTTTGTTATAGGACTTTTGAAGTAGCTTAATTTTCAAGATGTCCACTGTGACTTAAACAAAGCACATTGTTTATTTCATTTTTGGTTGCAATTTTGCGGAACTCTACTACCGTGCCACGAGTGGGAGCCTGGCGGTTCACGGTATTGTGCGAGCAGCAATATTGATAAATCAGTAAGATACCTCCATGTGTTAGGCCTCGCTCGCATACAATCGCCGGCGAATGTCACATGCCCCTATGCTGAAATTTGCTGCACCTAATGTCACACGCTGTACACATTTGTCCGCACGCATTCCAGTAAAGAAAAGGAGCGTACTGTCGCTCTAACAAAATAGGAATTCGGAAAATATGTGGAGTACTTAAGTCTATCGCACTGAGTAGGTGCCTATAACTTTCGCGTAGGCCTATAGCAGATTCCCTGACCACAGTTTACACGACAGGAGACGCTCTTTATTTTTTCAGGCATGAAGGGACATCGTTGTTCACCAGAAGCAGAGCATCGCAAGGGGGCAACAAATAACGTTTCATTATACAAGTCACGGAAACAAATTTGAAGAATGAGTGGGTGGCTAAGTGGGTGCCCACTGGCAATCAAACAAAAGTACAATGAAGCGCACCTTTATCGATGACAGGCGCTGTACTTTGCATCTTATCCGGGCCGCACAGAACCCAAAACATTTCATGAGGTTAAAAATAATAATAATAATAAAATACGGTTGAACTTGAATATCACGAACTTGAATAAAACCTATAATTATCTACATCAAGTATGTGAAATTTGTAGCTGCCGTGGTTTCATGGTGGCTTTGGTGTTGCGCTACTCAGCACGAGGTCGCGGAATCAAAGAGCCGCCACGGCAGCCACATTTCTATGGAACCATAATAAAAAAGCACCCGTGTACTTAGATTTCGCTGAACGCTAAAGAATCCCAGGTGGTGAAAATTAATCCGGAGTCCCCCACTACGGCGTGCCTCATAATCAGATCGTGGTTTGGGCACATAAAACCCAACAATTTAAGGCGAAAGTTACTGATGGGCACTCATGCAAACTAGATCTCTCGCAACGAACTGGAAATTGGATATATCGAACTATCAGCGTCCACTGCGCGCCATTACGTCCTTAAATGCGGGGTTGCAGATCCTCTCCATAAATCTGCGCGGGTACTGTGCTGACAGTAATGGCACATTAAGCTACTCATTTGCGAGTGCTAAAGAGAAACCTGGAGGCGCGCGTTACCTTCTGCTGTTGGAAATCGAGCACTCGGACACCTTTTCTCGGTTCTTTCAGAGTGCTGCACTTCAGCTCAGAGGGCTCGGATGCGCGCTCGCTTTCACCAGAGAGCGCGAGCGAAATCTCACAGAGTTCTGGTCAAGTGGTTCTCCTGCAGCTACTATTGTTCGTTTGGCGCCTGCCGACGCCTGCCCTGCCGGTTGTTGGAGTGGCGCGAACCCAAAGGTCCCCAGAGAGAGATCTCCGTATTTTCAGCTGGGAACTCTTACTTCTCAATGCGCATTGGTCTAGTACTACAGAGGACGACACCTTTTGCTCTGTGTAACCGCCACTTAGACCTCCGTCCAGACGGGATCATGGTGGCACCTACAGAGTCCGTATTGGCGAAGCGTCGGTGTTTTGTCCCCAGTGGTCGGCCCGTGTCATTGAAGCGCACGTAACCTAAGGTTTGTCGCTTCGCAGTGCGTCTTCGGCCCGCTGCCAGTGCCACGTTCGTCGGGAACGGGAGGAGTACGTGCTGCATGGGCATGCTCTGCATATGCATCGCCCAGACTTGAACAACAAGCTCAGTGTAATGCGAAAAATACTATTTTATAATAAAAGAAATTCGGAGTAACAGCGCATAGTTATTCATAGGCCTGCGGCCGTTAGAGCGACATCTACCTAAGGCTTCACAAAAGCTAAGTCTTCATGAAGGATTTTCTTTCACGAAAGCTTATTCAGACCACATCGGAATGGTTGATAGCCTTGTAAGTGATGTCCGAGGCTTCGAGGAGAAGATTGACCACTTACTGTGCCACTTTCCTGAATTTGAAATTCTAAGGCAATCTATGCCCAATGCATTTAGGCGGCTAGATGATCGTCTGTTGAGCAACCAGACACTATTGGGACACTGTTCCCGCGGAACATCGTCTCAGAAGAAAGTGAAGGCACTTTTCTGCCTTCTCAGAACCCCTGGCTAGTGTGAGAGCCTTTGAATGCGTAGTGCTGACCACCATTCCGTTCTCCCTCTGTCTTTCAGTACCCGATTTGTACTCTCCTTTTCCCTCCTCCAATGCAGGGCAGCCAACGAGAGACTTCTTTTATTAACAATCCTCTCTTCTCTCTTTCTTTTATATCAATCTCTCTATGTATAAATACATTGGGGAGTCCAAGCACAGGTAAATACCAACGGGAAATCATAGCCAGATTGCAAGTTCGTACCGACTACGTCTTTGTATGACGATCGAGAGCACCTCGTTAACATAACACAGGATTGATAAGCTGCTACATTGAGAATTGATAGGTTACCCAGAAATCCAAGTTCGCATGAACTTGGGTCACTTGGTATGTCCCACTCGGTATGTGCCTCTTTCATCGCCACTTGAGTAGGCGCCCCTGCATATCTGCCCAATTTTAACGAACCTTTCTGACGCCGACTGAGGTCACTGTCTGTGTGCCGATCTTCACTGAACTTGTATGACGGCAACTCCTGTCACTCGGTATGTGTCTGTCTTAAATGACAAAATAAATCCTTTAAAAATTACCTGATGCTTAGCGGAATGGAACCCGCTTCATATGTACTCAGGCAACACCCTAAGTATATAATAAGACTCGCGCCAAGCGCGGATTTCGCGTTTTCGCAAGATGGCGCTAGGTGGACATTAAGCAGTATAATAGCAAGAGCTTGGTGCCGCAACCCACGGAGCCCTTGGTGGCGCCCGTGGTGGCGCCCGTGGTGGCGCCAAGGGCTCCAAAGGGGACGCTCATAGCATCCATCCACCCGTCCATCCAGAGAGGCGCCCGGCTGCATGCGCGTCTCATACCTGACGCGCTTCAACGACGGCAATGCGTTGTGTCGCAACGTTAACTTCAATGCTAATCGCAGTAACGTCAGCAGTAATTGCGAAAAGGGTTACGTCGGGATGTTTTGTATTTCACATTTCTTTTCTTGTTGCAATTAACTTTTTTGGTTCACTGTTTGCTAGTTATAGTACGCAATTTCATCAAGGTATATGCGCTAAAGCAGCGCAAGTCCCCCCTCTCCACTTGCGTGCTTTCATCTTAAATGTCCGTGGCAAACAATTCCGGGAATATAATACATTTTTGGACAAATAACTGTGAGAACAGTATTCCCATTTGAGGGGACACTCGTCGAAGAATTTAACAATTGAAACACACTTCAGCGAAAAGCAAAGATTGAATAGAGTATTGGGGCACTGCAATGTATTTATATATATATATATATATACATACATATATATATATATATATATATATATATATATATATATATATATATATATATATATATATATATATATATATATATATATATATATATATATATATATATATATATATATATATATATACATATTCAGATGCGAAGTTTTGTTAAGGAAAGTGTGCGGTCATGAGTCACTATATTTACTTCCCGGTGTTTCTACTAACAGGAACGTCTATGTGACAGATCCACTCTTGCACTTTTAATGAAGTTTGGGCTTTCCCAACGCACCGTATTTTCTCTCTACATGCATTTCCTGTGAAAAGGCCGCCGTCCCTTGAGGCTCTGAATAAATGAATTGTCCTGAAACGTTGAATAGTGTGTTTTTCTTATACTCAGTTCCCTTACAAGGTCATTCCCACAGGTGGCTTCTTCTATGATAGTCTGTTTGCCTGCTCTTTTCCATATCTCCTTGCTGTTCGTGACCATCCTCCAACATTGTAAACAAGATTTAAAAAAAAAAACTAGTAAAACGGCTGCACGTGGCGGGGAAACATAGTGTTCCAACTGTTTTCTTCTTCGAACACTTCAAAACAAAACTCTAGAAAATTTACTCGAATTACGTCACTAACTCTGAATTGTCCGCGCAGGCAGACATCATTTCGACGAAAAAGCAAAGCAATCTATTTAGTAGTTAATCTGTTAAATAATTAACTTGTTAGTCACAAACTGTAACGCAGACGTTAATGTTAAAAAGTTGGAAGGAATTGTAATAAGTGTGTAATACCATGAGCTAACATATCAGAATGGCCACGTAAACCGAAATACCTGGCGCCAAAGTACTCGGTCTATTTGCGGGATTACTCACGCGGAAGCGCGAACCCGTAAAAATTGTTTAATCTCGGTAGCTTCTATCTATATACATTGGAACTACAAAATCGTTCTGTGAGCAACCACGGCAATAATTTTCCCAAAGCTTACTTCGTTTAGAACATTACGTCAATGTCTTGTAGCTGTAACAACTCAATTTTCATTTTATGTCATCAATATTTTTATGGCGAAAACACGGAAAAAGTGGCAGATGGAAATTCAAGACGATGATCAAAACGAGAACAAGGTAAAAGCAAGAGCCAACGTTTCGACAAGAGGACTTCTCTTTTTCAAGGTGACATATGCTCTCCTCGACACATTGCATATAGGTAGGCTTCTTCTAAAGGGGAGGGGTGTAAGGTGGGCGGGCGAGGCAACGACAGAGGGTGTGTTAGCGGGGAGGGTGCACAATTGAAAATAAAGGGGAACGATTCAATGACGGCGATGGAATGTGCGGTAAAAATTATATTATGGGGTTTTACGAGCGAAAACCACGATCTGATTACGAGGCATGCCGTAGTGCGGGAACTCCGAAACACCTGGGGTTCTGTAACGTGCGCCTAAATCTACGTACACAGGTGTTGCGCACTTCGCCCCCATCGAAATGCGGCCGCCGTGGCCAAGATTCGATCCCGCGACCTCGTGCTTAACAGCCCAACACCACAATCACTAAGCAACCACGGTGGTTGGAATGCGGTAGCGGTGTGTGTCAGCCGACCTTGTATGTGTGCTTTTTTTTTCTTGGAAGGGGCCTAAATGGGGGAGGGGGGACGACGACGACGACGACGATGACGGAGGGGGGGGGGGGGAATTAGCTGTTTCGCTGGAGGTCAGTGAGCCATCGTCTCTCTGAAAGGGAGAATAAAAAAAGCGGCACAAAATGATGCTCCTGATAAAAAATACGAATTTTACTAAAAGGGATTGCGTATATAAATAAATGAAGAAAGAAAGAAAAGAAAAAAAAAAAGAGGAAAACAAGGAAAATACTAAGCAACCCAATGAAAAATAACCAAGTGCTGTTGCCTATAGCTTGGAATTTAGCATAGCAAATAGATTCTAAAGCTTTTTTATAAACACCTTACCTCCTCTCTCCTTTAGAAGAAGCCCACCCACATATACTGTGCCGAGGAAAGCATCTGTCGCCTTGAAAAAGAGAAGTACGCTTGTCGAAGCGTCGGCTCCCGCTTTTACCTTGTTCTCGTTCTGCTCAGCCCTTTCTTTTACAGGAATTCTCGAGAATCTTAAAAAAATTAAAGTAACAAGTGTTCATCATTGCAGCGCCGTAGAAAAAAAATGATGTAGCACTGTAGTAAAAAAATGTACACACTAAGAAATACCACAACCTTAAATTTGTTTTCTTTTGTCTCTATTTCACCACCTTGCAACCATAAAGAGAGTGTTTGGGCGAAAAACTACGCAAATATGAATCAATGATTTCTTGCAAACTCTTCTCCGTATGAGTGTTAAATTGGACCGCAATGCAGACTATGTTTTTTTTACAGCACTATCTATTACTTGATTACTATCCTAGGCGTCTCAGGTGCCCGCCGAAGTAATCCTGAACTGCCTTTCCGACTTTTACTTCTTTACTTTATTTCCCAGTGAAGAAAAAAAGGAAACACTACAGCGTTCCACCTGTATTCATAATGTGAATCTATGGAATGGTCGCCGGAAGTGTTATCTCTCGGCCACTCCGTCTTTTTTTTTCTTTGTTGCCAATAAAACACCATTAAATTTCACAAAGCAAGTTACCATACTATGTCCATGCAGATAGAAGTCTTCAAATCAAAAATGCTGAAAGTTCACCAGGTCATCCGGCAAAGCCACCTATACTGGGGGTTTAGCCTGATTCTTGAACACTTCTCACATGTATTACACATTGTCGATGATATTTTTCGTCGTCGACCTTATATGTATATCTACGCTTCGAGCATTATTTATTTTTACCCCCACAAACTGTGCAGACGTAGAAGCATTATCATACCATATGGCGCACCTCCTTCGTTCTCAACTGGGGCGTAAAGTACCATGGGGCGTAATTGGTAGCTCCTTTTTGCTCTTTCTTTGGAGTATATCCCAGTGAAGGACGGGAAAGACGTGGCAAAGCAGTAGTCGATGCATTTTGTATCGGAAAGCTAGTAAAGGGTGTCTAGGTATAGCTCAACTTTTTCTTCGACAGGTCGTATCAGCATTATTTTTTCTTGGAGACCAGAAAAATATTTTTTTGCTTACCGTTATAGAGAATAGATTATGAGGTTGAACCTGCGACTTCACTGTAGGTAAAACTGGAGGAGCACGTTGCAGTTTGAAGAGTTATTTAATGGAGGCCGTCATTGGGGGGCGCATATCGAATCTTAATGGGACAAATTGATCTTCACAATAAAACTACAGTTCCACGGGAGAAGCTATACCGAGATTTGCTTGACATATGCTTTCCCGCCCCAATGTACATAGACCTGTGATGTGGACTACCAGGAGTAGGCGTTTTGAAAATAATTAAAAAGATGCCCGTAAGACCTCGCATCAAATGATTCTTCTCGAAGCTCATTGCGGCTGCGACCCCTGTTGTTGCGTCTGCTGCCGTTGCTGCGGCTGTCGTTCTTTTTGGTGGCGAGCTTGGCTTGCGGGTTGCTGAACCAGCGCTGCAGACGGCCGCGCTGGTTCAGCTCGGAGGAGGAGTCATCACGGAGCCGCTCGAGGTCTCATTCGCGTCCCGCTCGTACCTGCCCTTGCCGCCCTGAAGAACGGAGAGAACCAGCAGCAGCGAACAAACAAGCCGCAATAGCAGAAACCAAGATCTGTTCAACAATGCTGCAGCAAGGTAAGCTGGAGTGCAGTTGTTTCCGACAATGCTCAGCACTTGGGTTATAACACTAACGGCGGAAATAACCGCACCCTTGAACAGAAAGACGCGGAGAAAGAGGCACTCAGGCGCGAACTAGAACTTGCCTGCGTCGAGCAAAGCGAGCTAGAACGCAGAATCGAGGAGCTCACGGACACAGTCCGAGAGCAAGAGCGAGTTGAACAAGCATCGCTGAGGTCCCTTAGCCCTCCGCGACAGAACACCGCGACAATAGACTCATCACCGCAAATGAGCGAATAGAGAGTTCGAATCTCAAGCAAGAACTACACCAGCAAATACAACAGATCATGCAGCAAATGACGCAACAGATGATGCTTCTAATACAGCAGATGCAAACACGATTCCAGGGACAGCTCATTGAAATCAAGAGCACCATACGCAAGCAAAAACACACCGAAAACATCAGGGAGAGGGCATACAAACGCCCCGCGCGGGCAGCTTTCGCCATGGAGACCTCGAAAGGGAACAAACAATCCCACCACCTTAACAGCTTAAACAATGGCTAACACAAGCCAAAACAAACAAGAAAAACTAGAAATTTGGCAATAGAACTGCAGAGGCTACCGCATGAAACAGGGCCTCACGAAACAATTTATTAACACACAACTGATATCACCCGACGTAACCGCACTACAGGAAACGGGCACGAAACCCACTCTAACGGGATACGACTGCTACGAGAGCCAAAAGGCAGGAAAGGCAGCCATCCTAGTCAGAAAGCGATTATAGCCATCGAACACAATAGCATCGAAAGCTCATACATAGAAGATGTGCTAATAGAAATCATACCTAAGAAAAAGAGAAAAGGGGAAGTATCTTTATCGTCAACGTGTACAGCCCACCGACACAGAAAAAAATCGAAATTTCAGGAACTTTTCCACGGAGCCCACAAGCTTTAGTGAAGGACAATGCGCTAGTCATCCTTGGCGACGTCAACGCCATGGACCAGAGCTAGGGGTACCGAAAGGACAACACCAAAGGCAAAACACTAGCAGAGGTAGCGGATAAATTCAAGTGCGACCTAATTACCGACCCAGCGAACCCTACAAGGATAGGAAACAGCGTCAGCATCAACACCTGCCCCGACCTCACTTTTGTAGAGAAAGAGAGAATCAACTCTTATACTGAGCCCTTAGTAACGGTTGGTGCGCGCTGGCACCAGATGGGGTGGAACCTTCTTCTCAGGTCCCATATGCGTCCAGCAGTTCCTGGCCCCTTGCCGCCAGCGCGAGCTGGGTCGGTAGGTCGGGGCTGGAAAACAAGGTCTCCCATCGCTCGGGGGGGTTGGGGCTGGGGAGGGGGGTAGGGATGGTGGGGGGTTCTTGAGCTTAGTGCACTCTGCAAGGATGTGTGCTAGAGTGCCTTTTGATCGTCTGCAAATCGGGCATGAAGTGTCATGCTCTGTTGGGAACATCTTGTGCAAGAGCACGCGATGCGCTAGCGACCCCGCTTGCGTGAGTCGCATGATCGTTTGCTGCACTCGGCTGAGTTGCGCATGCGCACAGGGAAGCCTACATCTGCCGCTTCTGTACATTTGTGTGATTTCTTTGTAACTTGTCACGGGGTGCGGTAGCTCTGGCTCGTCCTCGGCCCGGATTGGCAGTTCTCGGGCGTAGTAAGGGGAAGCGGATACTCGCAATGGGAAAACCTAATGGAAAATTTGGGTAGCGACCACTACATACTCAAGACAAGGTTAACTTCAGACAGGATGAGGTGCCAGATGGGCAAGGTAAAGATAATGATCGGGAATGCATTCCCAGAAGCATGCGATAGCAACCAGGTCGGCATGCAAACGCTAGAGGCGTGGTGAAACATGCTAAAGGAGACGCGAGACAGGTACACTCAGAAGGTAAACTGAACAGCAGAGACCCCTGAGGTGGACGGACGGCTACTTAGACTCTGGGAAGCTAGGCGCGGCGTCACCAGGAGATGGATGAAGCAAAAGTATAACAGAAAACTCGGTCTCAATTTTGCCGTGATCACGGCGAAAGCTGAAGAATACGTCACAGAATTGGCAAAACAAAATTGGGAAGAATTAACACACTCAATGGAACGCTAGGCATGGCTAAGACGTGGCATCTCCTAAGGGCACTTATCCCCCCGACCAAAACCAAGTCAAAGGAAAACAAAGCTATATACCGGCTAATCCACCAATACGAGGGACCGGACTCGGAACTCTTAGTGATGGTGCGAACCAAGTGCTTTGGCGATACGAACCTGCCAAGCTACACAAGGACGTTCTGCATGGGGAGACGAGAATGCTAAGCTGCACAGATCCATAACGAAAGAAGAGGTCTACGCGCCCACACGAAACACCATCAAAAACACGGCTGCAGGTGCGGATAAAATAACGCTCTAATCCGCAACCTCAGTGATGAAATGGTTACCGAATTAACCGAACTCATCAACAAACATTGCCAAGCACAAACAGTCCCGGAGGAACGGAAACATCCCGCAGTGGTAATGATACCTAAGCGAAGCAAGACGATGAGCAAAATGAGAACAAGGTAAAAGCAGGAGCCAACGTTTCGACAAGTAGACTTGTCTTCTTCAAGGCGACTTATGCTTTCCTCGCCACAGTATATATAAGTGGGATGTCCACGTGCTAGGTGGTCTAAGAGAGTCTCTATCTTCTTTTCCTACAGCTGGTCTATCGAAAAAGACCTCCTTGACGCGCATGCGTCGTGAAAACTCAGTAAACGAATACGAACTCCACAAAGATATAACAAAGTTCTATAATCGATATAACGCCGGCAACCGAACAGTGCCCAGACCTCGATTTATACATGAAACTGATATCAAAGTAAATTCTAGAGTCAGCGCGGCATTGCCGGAAACGCAAAAATTTGACCCCCGCTCAACACCAGATCCTTAAAGAACTTGCGAAAAGGAATGATATTACAATACAACCAGCAGACAAAGGCGGCAGTATCGTAATCTGGCCTATAGAAAAGTACAAGAATGAGGCCTTTAAACAACTGAGCAACCATACCTATTACAGAAAACTCGGCTCTAACCCAACTTCAGATTACAGCAATATTGTGATAAACACAATAGCGGAGCTCCTGTCCAGGGAACTAATCACGCAATCTGAATATTGCTTCATGATGGCCAAGAACAAAAAAGCAGGCCGCTTTTATCTTCTTCCTAAAATACAAAAAGTTGCGGTCAAAGAAATATTTATAGCAGAAATCCCAGGTCGGCCTATTGTGTCTAATAACAACACACCTACTGAGTCACTATCAAAATTCTTAAATAACCACCTGTCAAACATACCCACCACCCTCCCATCTTTCGTTCAAGACACGCCGCACTTCTTTCGAATTATCGACGGCATCAACACAAACCAAATCCTTTCCGACCGCATTATTCCAGTCACTTGGGATGTTTCTGCCCTCTACACCAACATTCCCATGAGTGAAGGAATTGAAGCCGTTTCTAGATCCCTCGCAATCAATCCCCAAGCGCACGCTCCTGAAGTTTACTTATCGCTCCTTAGGTTAGCTCTCACGCTCAACTGTTTCGAATGCGACTCTATTCACACCTGCAAACTTTCAGCACTAGCATGGGTACGCCATTCGCTCCCACGTATGCGAACATTTTCATGGGACAGCTTGAAGCAGACCTGTTGAAATCCTACCCTTTAGAACTCCACACCTATCTTCGATACCTTGGCGACATATTTATAACATGGGAACACGGCATAAGCGCCTTAACCGACTTAATTAGCTATTTCAATCTCTTTCACCCGAGTATTAAATTTACTGCTCACCACTATCCTAGTCAGATCAACTACAGATAGCCAGAAATATTTAGACTACAACAGTCATCACCCGCGACATTGCAAGCAAGGAATTTTTGTCGGACAAGCGAAACGAATAAGAAGAATCTGCAGCTAAGAGCACGATTATATCCACCACCTAAATGACCTCAAAACAACGCTAGCAGAAAGGAACTATCCCCAAGTTGCTCTCGATAGAGCTTATGATGCCGCGTCAAGATTGGAGAGACAGTCGGAATTGGCCAAGAGACAGCCCACACTAGAATCTGACAGACCACCAGCCTTTATAACAAAATATTCTTATGCACTCCCAAACATAAACAACATCCTAAGAAAATACTACCCAATATTATCAAGTAACGAGCGTCTGCGAAAAGCGTTCACGAATATACCTAGGGTTACCTATCGCCGAAACAGGAACTTTAACGACATGTTAGTGCACGCAAATGTCAGCCAACAGCATTCCCCCGTTATAAAAGCATGTTGTCGCTCTAGGTGCAAAACCTGCAGGCACCTTCAAAGTGACATTAAAATTAAAAGCACCGCAAATAGTTATACACATGAAGTCAAATCTAGCTTCACTTGTACGAGTTCGGATGTGATTTATATGTTTGAATATTCCTTCTGTAAGAAACAATATATCGCTGAAACAGGACAAGCAATGAAGTCAAATTTAATGGACATCGCGCGAACACCGCTAAAAAGCTTGCCAGAGATGTCGCCGAGCATTTCAACCAACCAGGTCATAACTTTGATGAACTTACACTCCACATCTTACAGTCAAATTTCCGTTCTGAACGAGAAAGAAAATACAGGGAATCACACCTTATCCATAAGTTCAAGACATTGCAACCAATAGGCATAAACGTTTAAAAGGGAGCTTTAGAATCTATTCGCTATGCTAAATGTCAAGCTATAGGCAAGAATACTTAGTTTGATTTCTTGGAGTATACCCCCCCCCCCTTTTTTTTTAGCCGGCGTGTCAGACGCCCATGACACGTGCGTTGACAGATTGGGGGGGGGGGGGGAGGCCTGGCCTTGGCCTCGTGCAGATCATTCCTTTACTCTCAATTCGACACGCTAACGCATCTTTCCTTGTTGCCGCACCCTCCCGCCTTACACCCTTTCCCCTTTAGAAGAACCCCACCGATATATACTGTGGCGAGGAAAGCATACGTCGCCCTGAAGAAGACAAGTCCACTTGTCGAAACGTTGGCTCCTGCTTTCACCTTGTTCTCGTTTTGCTCATCGTCTTGAATTTCCATCTCCCGCATTCCCCGTGTTTTTCCTAAGCGAAGCAAGAAGCTCCAAATAGAAAACCTCAGACCAATCTCGCTTACATCATGCCTGGGCAAGCTGTATGAGCGAGTAGTTAGCCCAGAAATTGACTGGGCTAACCTAACGTCACCCTGCCAACACTCCAACGATTTCGTAGCGCTTGCACTAGACTTTTCTCTAGTGCAAATGATTCAGAAACCCACTCATGGCAATAATGTTCTTGACCTCGTTCTCACATCCATCCCTGAAACAGTTGCATCGGTTTCTTTGATGCCTGGTTTTAGTGATCATCTACTCGTTAACCTCACAATAGAACTACCCGTATACAAACGCACTACGACACCTAAGCGCATATTTAATTATAAGAAGGCTGATTTCACTGCCATCAACATAGGTTTAGAAAATTTCTACAGCTCGTTCATACGTAATTTTGTTTCCCGACCTGTTGAGGAAAACTGGAAGCTCTTTAAGGAAACACTAGTGCAGCTTACACACGCTCATATTCCACTAATTCCCTTCCGGGTAAATAGTTCGAAACCATGGTATCACAAGGCGTTACGCTCACTAAAAAATAAAAAGAAACGCCTGTTCAGGATCGCTAAGCGTCAAGGAACCGCAGTGGCGTGGTTAAAACATAAAGAGTCCGAAAAAGATTATTGCTGTAACATTCGTAGCGCTAAGCACAAATTCTTTTCACATGACCTCCAATCCATGATGCAAAATAACCCTAAAAAATTCTGGGCAGTGATTTGCCCTCGAAAAGACTCAAGCCGAATTTCACTCCAAGATAATACCGAAGCACCTATTTCAGAAGAATCCTGAGTTGCTTTTAATAATTTTTTTATCTCGATGTTTACACGCGAGGATTACTCTACCATTCCCGCAATTGCAGACGTAATATACAGGTATATGGCACCAATAAAGATTGATGTCGCCGGCATCTCATCCCTAATTAAAAAACTAAAGGTCTCTACCTCAGCCGGCGTTGATGGTATAAATAATAAAATTTTAAAGCATACGTCCACATATACAGCCCCCATTCTATCACGTATTTTTGAGCAATCCTTATCCACAGGGGAACTACCATGTGACTGGAAAATCGGGAAGATCATTCCCATCTTTAAGTCGGGCGATAAAAGTAAGATAAGTAATTACCGACCCATATCATTAACAAGCATTCCATGTAAATTACTAGAGCATGTGATAGCATCTAATATTGTGCAGCACTTAGAAGCTAACAATTTCTTCTATCCGAAGCAACACGGTTTTAGGAAAGGACTTTCCTGTGAGACTCAACTAATCGAATTCACTAACGAGCTATTCACATACATAGACAATGGTTTCCAGATTGATAGTATCTTTATTGACTTTGCCAAAGCCTTTGATCGCGTTCCACACTCTAGATTAATAGCCAAATTATCATCATTACATTTAGACAGCCTTACAATATCGTGCGTAAGGAACTTCCTCACATCCCGCAAACAGTTTACGTTTACTGACAATCATTCTTCTTCCTTGGCCGATGTGTCGTCTGGTGTACCTCAAGGTAGCGTGCTGGGTCCGCTATTGTTTCTTATCTACATAAATGATTTGCCATCGAACGTAACATCACCAATCAGATTATGTGCTGACGATTGTGTAGTTTATCGCCAAATTAAGACACCCGACGATCACATCGCGCTTCAAATAGATCTAGATAAGATTACAAGCTGGTGCAAGCTATGGCAAATGTCACTAAATACAGAAATATGCAAATTAATGACTGTCAGCCGAAAGAAAACTAACTCTCTTTACACTTACTCGCTTAACAACAGTGCTGTCACTGTCACCCCCTTGTACAAATATCTCGGTATTCATATTACAACAAACTTATCATGGAAGGCGCATATAAAACATGTTACAGCAAAAGCATCTAGCACACTTGGTTACCTAAAACGAAACCTACGTGAAGCCCCTTCAGCCACTCGTGAAATAGCGTACAGAACCTTTGTTCGTCCTCAGCTCGAATTCGCTTCCGCCATCTGGTCGCTACATCAGGAATATTTAATAAATTCTCTCGAATCTGTTCAAAACCGTGCCGCGCGTTTCATCGCGAAAGATTACAGTAGGCATTCTAGCGCAACTGCTATAAAGAAATCCCTATCACTCCCATCTCTTGAATCTAGAAGGACGATAGCTCTGCTTTGCTTACTGCACAAAATCACTCACAGTCAACACGCAACTACATTACCCCTTTCCCGCCCATTTCGCACATCTCGCCGCTTATATAACGCACACAGTTTCACACGTGTTTTCGGCCACACAAATGCATTTAACAAATCTGCATTACCTCTGGCAATAGCAGCTTGGAACGATCTTCCAAGCCACATTGTTGAAATTAATAAACTGGACACGTTTAGAGAAACATTAAAAAAAATTATTCCGTAGTTATGCGCACACGTTTCATTTGTACCACGTGACTTGACTGTCATTCTCTATCCTTGCCTTGCAAGCAGTTTATAAATATACATGCATTTGCAGTTCTTTGCAGGAATTCGATGAGCCATGCGCGTTTCTGATCGTCCAGAGTGTTTGTTGTTGTTGTTCTTCGTTTGCTTGATGTTGTTCGGCGTCTTTCGATTCAATTTTTTTTTCAATTGTTCGATTTGTTGTTAGCTATGTTTTTTGCTCCTGTTTTCGACATGTTGTTTCTCTTACCCCCCTCACGCAATACTCCAGTTGGAGCCTGTGAGGTATGTGTATAAATAAATAAATAAATAAATAAATAAATAAATAAATAAATAGATAAATAAATAAATAAATAAATAGTAACCCAAAGGCTACAATTAAATCTACACAGACAATGAACTAGTCCGGCACACAGTGTTCGGCTTCAGATCTAAGCTATCAAAACAGGACGGACTCCTCCAAATAAAGAAGACGTACCCAGTGGTAGAAGTACTCTATCAGTGGCCTCTTGGCCACTGACCAATATCGCTGTGCACGCGGTGTTGTCTGGGTACGACTGATTCCGGAATTTCGTTGTTAATAGTTAGCGCTTGTGTCTGTCTGTAGTTTCTTGTTTAGTCCGTGTTTTGCTGCGCTGTGCCAGATACCATTCCATGTAGATCTGAAAGGCTGGAAAAGGAGAGGAAGAGAAAATAGTCGTGTCTTCCCACTTTACGACGGGAGTGCCCCATCTCTGAAATAAATGTCGTGTTCTTATAGATAGTATATAGGTCGCTCCGCATACTTGCGAAAGTTTATTCCAGCAGATACTGCGAAAACGATTCTGAAGTTGTACGCGCAAAAACCACGACATCTTTATGAGGAACGCCCTAGTAGGGGGCTCCAGAATAATTTTGACCAGCTGGACTATTTTTGAACTTTCCTCGAACACTCGGCACACGGCCGTTCTTGCATTTCGCCCCAATCTAAAGGCGGCCGCCGTGGTTGATATGACTGATACTGCACGAAATAGGGCAGGACCTAGTGCTGATAATATTGCGCCAGCACCTATGCTACACCACAAAAAACACGTGCCTGAAGAACTGTGATTGGCTGACGCGCTACGAGTCGCTGGCACGTGACAGCTGGTCTATAAGACAGCGCCGAGTGTGATTGAAACGAAGTCAGAACTAAAAAGCTAAAAGTAGAGTAAGAAATAAAAAAAACAGCTCAGTCTCTCCACTTCACCGCCGAGGATGCCATATACATGAAGTAGCAGGATAACATCCATAGCGCATTGTGACCATATGTGACTTGCTCGAACTATGACTTGGCACAAAGGGCTAAGAAATAAACCTGTCCGGCTTTTTAGTTACTTTAAAGGTTGGATTGCCTGAGGACCCCTACATGCTGTAAGATGTATGCAGCATCATGAAACAATGAACGAGTACATTACCGTTGTTCTGCTAACGAATATACCCATTTCTAAAATTCCAGTAAACGTTAGAGTGCAACAAGAGTGTTTCTACATCCATTTCACCCTCGAAGGTGTTATTTTCTTAAGTGTGTAGGTTGTGCCTATTAAGACATATAAATTGAGGTATTACTAAACACCACTTTGAAGTGTATCGATAATTCGTGGGAAGGACTTTTGCAGTACCTTTGTAAATCAAAGTGTAACACCTTCAAATGACCTCTCAATAATTGAATCACGCTTGTCTGCTTTCGGCGTCTTGACAAGTGCAGTTTATAGAGCGGCGACCTCTGATTATTCTATTTTCTGACACTGATTTACGGAAAGTGAAACAAATTGAGACCATAAATAAATCTTATAAATGCATTTAAGTGTAGAAATCGGAGTTGGCTCTGATTTCAGTGCCTTGATAGTCTTACTTTCTCGTAGAAGACGTTGTTATTTTTTTTTTGTTCTTAACGATGCCAATCTTTGTGGTATTTTGCATGGTCTCATTATGAAAAATGCGGCACCTAAGAGCTTATTTGTCAGCAGGCGCAGGTTGCACACGTCAGCGATTTACCTGCAGAGCTGCTCCATAAATTAAAGCGGCGGGCAGGCAGACAGTGCCACTTTTTATCAAATAATGAAGGAATTATCATTGCTTTTAAAACAAAGATAGGACTACTTGACGACGCAGCAATCACTGCGATAAAAGGAAGCCGACGGCGGGGCAAAAGACACTAAAATAAAGGGATGACGGAATCACTGCGCCCGAATGATGACTTTGGGACGCGCATGACAACGGGGCGACCACTGCGACGACGACGACTCGATGGTGGCGGCTTGATTATGTGCACTAGTGCCACCGGGCTGCTCACGCATGGTTATGCCATTGGTGGTGCCGGTTACCTGCGCCGCCAGAGCTATAGGAAGCGTTCCGAACTCGGGCTGGTCTCCTCGCAGGCGAGGCTCGTGCGCTTATGTACGGGATTCCGTTCTGAAGGTCCCAATCGCTAAGGGTCGGGACTCTGCTCTCTTACACACTGGGGACTTTCCATCACAGCCAGGACCGAAAACAGAAATGTGGCACTCTTCAATCAACGACTGTAAACAGACTAGTTTATTGTGGACGACACTTGAGTGCCTGGAAACTAAAAGTTAAGCGCTTTTACACAACTTGCAAGCGGAGTCAAGTGGACTGTTTTTTTCCCAACGAACGCGTCTTCTTACAGAGTCCACTGCTCTCGCGCGCTGGTGATCGGGAGGGACGCCGTGATTTGTCATTGGGCGAGAGACTCCGACGTTGACAGGTGTGCGCGCATGAGAAACACGTGTTGCCTCACAATGGGCGAGGTGTCGCCGGGGCTCTTCTAACAGAGATGTGATGAGGCGCTCGGATGGGTAACGCGGCAAAGTGCTCGCAACTTTCATGTGGAGAGCTCTCCGAGGCAACCTGACCCAGTAGTGACCCCAGCGTTCACGCTGGGGTCACTATGGCGGCAAGATAATGGCGGGAAGATAATGACCACATGACCACGAAAGAGTGATCAGAGTAGCAAGAATGCGATGAAATGACGATGACGGGATGAGGACAACAACATGTTGGTGTTAAAGCACACGCAAGTCTGGCCAGTCTTGCAAGAAGGCAAGACTGGCCGGTTAGCCCCCAGGGATTACTATGGTATGATGAAGATGACGTGAAGGTGACGGCATGGTAACAATGGTATGTCGGTGCTAAAATAACTACAGCTGTGTGACGACGAGGACGAAGTCACGACGCAGGCATGACGCCAATTGGATGACGGCACTCTAATCACTACTACATAACTACGACGATGGACCGACCATGTAGAACATGACGACTGTTAAGACGACGAACCAATGACGACGACGGAATGATAACGGTATGACGACGACTGCTCGTCGAAGGTGAAGTGATGACGACACGACAACGCTGTGGCGATGACATCTAAAATATGGCGGAAGCATGACGGCCACGTCACAACAAAGCAATGACGACAAGTGATGAAGGTGATTAAATGACAACGACGGAATCACGACGGCATGGCACGGCGACGGCGTGCTGGTGCTGGATTTGACGTCCGCATTTACGTGTTTCACCCTTCCGCATTCTCTATTTCGTCCGTCTTATCTTTCTTTCAGCCTTCCCCACGTGTAGGACAACCAAACACGGGCGCGTCCTTGGTTAACTTACCTGCCCTTGCTTTTTGTCTCTCTCACTCCACCTTTCCTGAGCCGATGCAATTCGAACTGCATCTGGTGCTTCTTTGCCCTATATCCGGTGCCGGCCAATCGTGAGAGGCAGCAGCCGGCAGACACAAGTCAGCATCGCTTTAAACAAACGATATTGTTGGCATATATAAAGGAAATATGGTTTGCTTGCGCTGAATAGACTATAATTTTGCATGACTAATTTTAAACTTCTGGAATATGAACAAGCTATGAAGGCAATAGCATCGCATTTGATTCTGTCATCGTAAAATACTGACGTAATGAGCGTCAACTGATGCTAGCGCCTGCGTCTGAATACTGCAGAGGCAGTCTTTTTGTGTGAGTTATTTGGATATTATTTTTTCCTGTGAGACTCGGGGATCAGTTCGTGTGCGGGGACTTGGTCTTCTCATTCATGCAGTCATTTGCATATGCAAATTAGACAGGCGACAGGAGCTGTAATCAAAATTCAAGTAGGTGAAGAATGCGGCAGCGTAATGCTGATAACCTACTGTGGTTGGCTTCTTGTAGAATTTGTAGTTATTTAAAATATGTCGAACTTGCTCTGTAAATATAAAGAATGAACAAAAGTAACAAAAATGCTTAGTTATCATTAGTGCCGTAAAATACAACCACTACATCGCCCACTCAAGTTTATCACGTGATTGTGGCAAGTAAGGCTGGGTTGGTAGTTCACGCAAACCGCGGGAAGCAAATTCAGAATAAGCCAGGAAAGCGCTGAGCGTGGACACTCGAAAGATGGTCGATAGCAACCGCGCTAAGCGTGCGAGTGATATTATAGCATTTATGGAAACGAACTCGGTGCGGCTTATGAAAATTTTCGCTGAGGTATAACGCTTTGCACCTATTCTTTTTTAAGTTCTTTTGGAACTTTGCAGAATATATACAAGCGCCCACATGCCGGTTATACGGTACAAAGTGTACGAGTATCTTGTTGCTTCTTTAGAGAGCATTATCGAGGCAGCTAAGGATTTATTGAAATAAAATGTTCCCAATACTTCCTGAGAAGGTGCTTAAGGTGCAAATAAACTATTTCATTCTTAACTAAAATTGGTAAAAGAATTTGAACCATGCCTGTGCGTTAGTGTGCTTATGTCGCTTATCTCACATGTGGGTTATTGCTTGATTTAACATTGACAAACACCCACTTCTTCGTCGCAATGAAGATACGTCCACAATAAGAAGTTTGTGACTACAAACAGATGATTGCGCAAGTTCTGCTGTTTATTTGGGCTCGTTTGATTGCAAAAATGGCACCACTCTGCACCACGCTCGACAGCCACCCGACCACCGAAAACAGAATCATTAGACCTTATACCAGCCGACATGAACCCGAGCCGACTGTCTGGAATTTAAGCACATGCCGAATTTCAGTGCATGCTCTGCTGTTGCTAGAAGCCGCGATAGGTCGGTGAGATTGACAAGTTAGAGGAGAAGAATCAATGAAGCCGGCAAGCGTTGCGTCAGTAAAGCCTCCATGTCATTATCGCCCGCAGGGCTGCACTACTCGAACATGCCCATGCAATGAAACGCTATGGCAACACTGTGTATAAATAGTCTATTTTCTTCTAAAAATATAATACACAGAGTTATAGGGGAGTAGCTCTCAAAATTCTGTCTCTCCATACGTGGTCAAAAATGTGGGCCGATCCCGAAGTTATTGCAATGCCGGGCCGACCATGGCCTGATATTCAACCTTTTCCTGATACAGAGTCACAATGCACAGTTTAAGCGCGCTTGACAGCAGCTAGCAGGTGTGGTGTGATAACGACTCATTGTCTACACAAACGTAATGCGTATCGGTGCAAAACAGTCTAGGCGTAAGTCTAACACCCTCTGCCGATGACTACGGGCCTACCAAAACACGAGGATAAGTCATTGATAACGTATACGTACGTGGTATCTAAAACGTGAAAACATTGAAGTACGTGTCAGACTTCAGCACCCATAAAGCCGTGCTCACTTTATTGAAACCGACCAAGTATAAGAAGAAAGAAGAGCAAAAAGTGCCAGACACACACAAGGGGGAAAGCGCAGACTGTACGTGTATGGAATATGGAACGTGAAATACAAGACTACATGAGTCCACCTATACATGTTGTCTTCAATCCATCATCGTCGTCACCTTCATTATCAACATCATCGTCAGCCTAGTTTTATCTCCACTGCAGGACAAAGGTCTCTTCCGGGATCTCCAATTACCCCTGTCTGGCGCTAGATGACTCCACCTTGCACCTAGAAATTTCCTAATTTCATCACCCCATCTAGCTTTGTGCAGTCCTCGATTGCGATTCCCTTCCCTTGGCACCCATTCTGTAACTCTAATGGTTCACCGGTTATCTACGCTACGCATTACATGGCGTGGCAAGCTCCATTTTTTTTTTCATAATGTGAACTAGAATATCGGCTATCCCTGTTTGCTCTCTAATCCACGCCACTCTCTTTCTGTCTCTTAACGTTAAGCTTAACATTTTTCGTTCCATAGCTCTTTGCGTGGTCCTGAATTTGTTCTCAAGCTTCATTGTTATCTTCGGTTTCTGCCCCATATTTCATAACTTAGCCACTTTGTCTGCACTTAGCCACTTCGGAATGGAATGATCTCCCAAGTAATATAGCCGAAATAACTGACCATATTAATTCAAACAAACACTTAATGATGCATTCCGAAATTAGATACATTAATATTTCTCCTTACATTTCTTCAAAAGTCAGAGGATGTAAGAATATTGTATATATCACGTTAGAATTATTGACGTCTGATGTTGACGAATGAGAAGAGATGTAAAGGTTGCATACCATGTACGACTTCACATAAGGATATTCGACTTACATGCACGTTGCCTTATACCTTTGTATATCAATTGTTATTCTCTCCCCCTCCCCCCTATGCGATGCCCAAGCTGGGCCTTTAGGGTAAATAAGTAAATGAAACAAAAACGGTAGGATACAACTACTGTACAGTTTTCTTTTCAACGACAGTAGTAAGCTACCAGTCAGGATTTGGTAATGTCTGCCATATGCATTGGAGCCAATTTGCATGCTTCTGCAAATTTCCTTCTCATGATCAGGGTCCCCTGCGAGTAATTGAGCAAGATAAACGTTCTCCTTCTCAAGCTCTAGAGGCTGACTGGCGACCCTGAATTCTTGTTGCCAAGCCAAGCATTATCTTTGTTTTCGGCATATCTGCTCGGTTAAGGTCTTCAATAAATTGTTCTAATTTATCCCTAGTGTTGCTGAACAGGACACTGTCATCTTCAAACGGAATGTTGCTGAGATATTCGCCGTTGATGCTTATTCCTAATCCATCCCTAATTCCAAATTCCATACACATACGCAAGCATTAGTTTTCCCACCACATGCGTACAAAACAGCCGCCACAGCACCAGAAGCAATCCGAGGCCGATCATATCAGGAATATTCCCCGTTTTTAGAGGTTCCGCTAATATTTTAGACGTGACGCTTTGTGTAGGCTATATGTGTGTTGTCGTTCTCGCACATATTACATAGACATGCATTACCATCATACCCTAATTAGTGACATGCCTAATACCCAATAGCAAATATCATCCTGTCCAATGCCATCATGCATTAAGAGCTTTTGATCAAGAGAAAATGAGACATCTACCCAATCGTAGCAATTACCGCAAAAGAAATTCACACGGGTTCCTCGAACGAAAAGCCTCGCAGTTCAAGAAAAATTCGTCCTGGTCCGGGACTCCAAGCCGGGACCACCGCCTTTCCGGGGCAGCCGCTTTACCATCTGAGCTCACCAGGCGGTTAGCAGTTGGCAGGGCGGAGTCAAATTTATAGACAACTCGAAGTAAATGCAAGAGTTTTACGCAATAGCTCTGCGGAAACCCGCAAGGTGGAGGGAAGCAATTATTAAAGGGAAAATGAGACATCCACCCAATCGTAGGAATTGTGTTATGCACAACACAATTCCAAACATTAGTGAAATTATTGTCTCTGAGGACGGTTATACGCTAGCGCACAATTCTGTTTCATCACTGAGATCCTTCAAAGAACATTGGATCTTGGAAGCCCAATTACAGGAGGTCTTTCCCCTGTAGTTTATCCAGCAGCAACTTCATGCTTTCTATAACATGTCTCATATGGGGGATAGTTGATGAAGATTTGTCTTGGTTAGCATAGCCTAAACAAGGACATGGGAAAAAAACGACAGAACCAAGAACAGTGGTTCTACCGCTGCTTCTTTCATTATGGTTCGTTCTTTCACCTGTGGCGGAGGCCCTGTAACTATGACGTTCGGCTGGTGAGCAAGAGGCAGCGTGTTTTATTCCCGGCAGCCGTGGCTGCATTATTGCAGGGGCATTATGCAGAAACGCTAGTGTACCACGCTTTGGGTGCAAGGTAGAGAACCACAATTGCACAGGGCAAATTTTATCGAGATTTTCCTTTACGGCATTCCTCATGCCGGAACTCAGGAATTCTGCAACGACAAACTACGCCACCATCTCTCTCTCTCTCTCCCTCTCTCTCTCTCTCTCTCTCTATATATATATATATATATATATATATATATATATATATATATACACATATATAGTAGCGAATTAAGAAGACAGGGATCTGCGGTAGGTTGCACAACACAGTCATCTAATTCACGGGCGTCGCCAACGTGTGTTTCCGCAACCACGCATGTCACCTAAGCACATGTCCCGTTTCGTTTGCAATACAGGGTTCACCTAAGTTTTCGGTCAAAGAGCGCTAATTGTGCAACCTTTCCCAACAGCTTACTGAGAACCTCACCAATTACGTAAAATTCTTTGTCGACCTTTGCAAGCTTGTCAGTGCATCACTGACTGAATCCAATAAGATGCTTTATATGTTGAAGTGCACCGAAGACGACACGTTTCTAATGCTCCTATCGAAAAACCCACAAGCGTCGTCAAGTTGTTGACCTTTGTTAGAGTTACGATGAACTTTGCACCCGGCCTTCTTCCACACATATTGCCTTGGCTTCGAGCTTAACTGCAGTTCCCGACCACGATCCCCTGCTCTGCAAGATCAAAGCTTTCATTCGCGCCGAGTTCGCTGGACAGCTGTCTCTACTCGGTGCCATTCCAAGCACCATGCAGTCTTTGACTCCAAACCTCCGCCAGATGAGAATAAAGTTGTTTCCATCAGAATAAAGTTGTTTCCATCCATACAGGAGCAAGTATCCGAGGATATTCCATCCTCGCGGGCACCGCCGCCGGTGCATGCACCTATAACTTACGCCAAAGTTCTAGCGTGTACCGATGAGGTGCCGCCGATGTTCTCGCCACCAACCTCCGCTCTACCATCACGTCCACTTTCTCCAGCATTCCCCACTAGTTTACCAGCCAACACTAGACCATATCGCACGTCCGACAATCGCCCAATATACTTTATCGTGGCCTCCCCCTGAAAAATCCCCGTATTCCCCATAACTCCTATATTCAATAACATCGTATGACACATGGGAAATACGGGTTTTTATATTGTATCCTATACGTTTCATATCAGCTTATTCGATATTAGAGTTGTAGGGCATATAGATCTTTGAATGCCTGGTCATATGACACGGTTCTCTCGATGCCACTTGTGGCTTCCTCGAGCTGACAAACCTGCACCCTCCTACGCCCCTCCAGTTCCGTTCTTCTCGTCGCCTTGTGAATTACATCCGGCTTCTCCACGCACCGCCAACCTTTCGCCCCATGATCGCCACTCGCCATCTCCACGACGTCGTTGGCTTTCCTTAATGCGTCTTCGTCCCACAAGAAAACTAGTCGCGGTAGTTCCCGAGGCAAGAACTGCATCTGTGTGGACCAGCATAAGGCCTCTCTGTTCTCTGCCGAACGTTCTCGAAGTTTCTGTAGATGATATTGTTGCACTTGTACTAGTAGGCACAAGAGCCACCCTTTCCGTAATGGCCGAAGAACTTTGTCGCTCGCTAAGAAAAGTAATGACCCCCATCTATGTCTGAACTTTCCCTCCGTACAGCAAGCGCACAGAACATTACCCCTGCTGCGGCATGTACAACCCGCAGCACCAATCAAGGATTCACGTACACAGAAGCAAAACAGGTGCCGTCACCGGCGCCGACGACAGTGGCGATTTGCGGGCTTTGCCTTCAGTTTCACTTTTAGTTGATTGGAAAACAAACAGAAGTGAGGACATTCTGCGGCCGAAGCTGTCGAAGTTTTGCATGGTCCCGCTTCCGAAGACAGATCGTCAGTGCTGACTGGGGGTTCTGGCAGCGTGACAGGACATTGTGGTCGACAAGACGAACAAATCGTCGATTATATCGCCCTAAATAAGTTGGCTTGCACTCCGGAAACGTATAAATTTGTATAAATAAAGAAAAAGAACCACTTGGACAATATATCTCTCCTGTCTCGTTTCCTTCTCATAGATGTGCAAAAAAAAAAAGAAAATAACGCATAAAATAAGAAACAGAACTTCGTTTACGCTAAAGGGAGGCCTCTGTCTTCTGAACTCTCTCTTAAAGAGACTGTAGAATTGAGGTTTTTTCTCCTTCTTTCATCCCCATCTTGCGAGTGAGCGAAATGGAGGACGCTGAACATTTCTGCACCACTGTAAGGGAGCACGGTTTTCAGGCACGTAGTCTCAAGGGAGCTCACATCCCTTAAGATGCCCTTTTAGGCTCATTTCCGTTTACAGTGTTTACTCTACAGGCCATACAGCGATCACACGCACTCTCTGAAGAGCGCTGTGCATCTGAAGAAACTGCGTGTTAGCTCCAACTGTTCCATTTGGGCTTTTAATAAACAACGCTTCGTACGTGCTATTTAATTATGGAAACATGCTATCGTTGAGAATGCTGCGATGTAAACTTCGCTTTATAGTATTTGTGAGAACGGCTGTTCATTATTCTAAAACTATTCGATGTTCGGTTTGCTTCGTTTATAGGACTATTCGATTCGTATTCGATTCGGCATTTAAAAAAAAAATCCTTTTTTCGCGCATCCATATAACATGCATAGGTAAGTCCATGAAGTTCATTGAAACGTGGCGTATAACACTTTATTAGTACTTTGTACCAGTTTGTTTCGGCTTGGATAATGCTTCTCTTTTCGAATGACGTTCAGAGAAGTTGCTGTGATAGAAAGTATAAAAAGATATCTTGTTGGACAGGTAAATGTGACAAACTTCGCCACTTTATTTTCTATCGGGAAACGCTTTCCGTATTCATGCCAAACTCACGGGAAACTGGCTCGGAACTATCCCAGTTTTACCGCGGAATGGCCAGCGCGTATGTTATTTAAATCTCTGGCGTGTGCACTGCGCACAATTATATTTAGGAAAAAGAAAAAAACGCAATCAACATTTGCTAGAAGTCACACTGTGAACAGAAATTGCGCTTTTGCTCTGACAGCAAATGAAACTAGATATCCTTTGTCTGGGCACGAATAGCTCGAGCTTAGTAGCGAACGCCGACATTTGCTTGAATTCTGTTGATACAAAAATACACAGGAATTTCTAAAGTTCATTAAATTACTTTTACATAATTTTGTTTACCCATCGCAGTTCATGTCTTGTTTTGTCAAAGTTCACGCAGCGCCAGCACGATAAACAAAACCCGACCGAAGCGTGGCTTTAGGCGACAAGCATTTGTGCGACGCATTCAGAACCAGCTGTCACCGAGGCGGAGCCGCTTGTTCCGTAACACTTACAGATTCGGAAGCGCATACAGACGCTTGACGCGCGTTTAAACTTCGGTGCTTTGTGTCTTTCTTGTCAGCAGTCCAGGCTGATTGAGGCGACAGAGCTCGTAAAGTGAAGGTAGTAGATCCGCAAAGCGAGAATGACGACGCAGAGAACAAAATTACGACTCGGAAAGACAACCGGAGGCACGAAACGTCTGATTCTTTATACATGCGCCAAATACGACGACGCATTTGCCTTTTCGCCGTGTGACCAGTGAGGCGTCCTCTAAGTCCTGCCTGATTTAAATATATAGTGACTTTTGCGGATATGTCTAGCAAATGTGAACCAGAAAATGAAACACGGGGCAGAGTTTATTAGGTGTTCTTCAAGTTAACTAGGACTTCATGCACCTCCCGACTAGCATAAACATACTCTTAATCTTCCCGTCTTCCCCATAGAGCGGTACACTCAGCCCGCAGCTCTCGACACTTTCCAGCTTACAAATAAGTTTGACGAGAGCCCAAGAGGTAACTTTAAACGGTATTGCCCTAAGCCCGAGCCTGGGAGGCATTTTGGTTAGGTGACACGACACGGCGGTGCTAGTTCAAGGATGCAGAGACCCCTTCCTTACGTTTCTAAATGCTTATCAAAACGTTTTTGGTAGTTTCCTTATAGTAAATAGGGCGGTTTTATTGACACTCTCATGCTTTCAATGTTGAGTAGAGAATGCCAATTTATCTCACTTTCAATACACTTCAATAATGCCACTTGGAGAACGAACTTAGGTTGGCAGACGAGATGGAAATCATCCGGCCGCCATCTATGTGACGAAAAACGCAGCAGCTTTCACAGATAACTAGTAAAATGTACTGAAATAAATAGTTCAATTATAGCTTCAGCAGAAACTATTGGACGTAGGTTTTAGAGAGGTCATTTTAGCGTCACAGTTTTCGCTACCTCGTCGGTCTTACATAGCTTCGCCAAACGCCGATTTTGCTTTAAGTGGTGACCGAATATAAAATCAATTCAAAGTTTGCGTTGATGGCTGTTAACATGTCAACTTACCACCCGCGTTATGAAAAACGCGTGTAGTAGACCAGCTCTAGACAGCTCTCAGATAACTTTGATCACCTAGTATTCATTACACCATGCGCTACTCCTGTGCCACGGGATTCCCGCATGGATGTAATTCTTTCGCTGGAGGAGCTTGAAGCGGCACTGGCGACTTGGAGGCGCTCTTCGTCACCTGGCCCGGACGGGGTTACCTATGCGGCGCTCGCCAATCTTGGGCAGAAAGCACGACTCATGCTACTAAACCATTACAACGAGTCTTGGCGCAACGGTTTGGTTCCACGTCACTGGAAATGCAGCCGCTTGGTTCCACTTCTCAAACCTGGTAAATCACCGTTAAACTTGTCATCGTACCGCCCCATCGCTCTGGCCAGCTGCATAGGGAATATAATGGAACAAATGATTTTGACGCGCTTGGAATGGTACCTGGAAAATTACAACGTGTACCCAGATGCTATGTCTGGTTTCCGGCGAGGGCGCTCATCCATAGATAATGTCATCGATTTGGTTACGTTTGTTCAGCATCAAAAACGCCGGAAACGACTCACTGCTGCATTATTCCTAGACATAAAAGGCGCTTATGATAACATAGCACATTATGCCATTATAAATGCTCTTATTGAAGCCGGAATCGGTGGCCGCACTTTTCAGTGGCTGTGCAGTTATTTGACCGACAGGCATTTCTTCGTGATGACCGAGGATGGCGCCACGACTCAACACCAAACGTGCCGTGGAGTACCGCAAGGCGGAGTGTTGAGCCCGACGCTATTCAACCTAGTGCTCGTTGGCCTAGTCCGATGCTTGCCCAACACAGTTCAGGTATCAATATATGCCGACGATATCTGCATTTGGGCGTCTGCCGTAACACGACTGCAGGTACGAGCACGGCTACAAAAGGCAGCTACGATAACATCTCTGTACTTGCGAAAACAGAAAACAGTCTTCAGAGAAATGCTGCCTTGTTACATTCACTCGGAAGGAAATGCAGCGTTACAGTGTAAAGGTCAATGGGCAAGCAGTAGCAAATGCACGGAAACACCGCTTTTTAGGGGTAATTATTGACCGAGACCTATCATGGAGCCCGCATGTTTCATACCTGAAGAAGAGATTATTGACAATAATACATCTCCTCAAATTTCTCGGCGGAAAGTCATGGGGCACTTCGGTGCGGTCAATGCTGCAGCTGTATAACGCCTTGTTCCTCGGTTTCGCAAGATACAGCCTCCCTGTGATTGGGAACACCTGCAAAACAAACCTGCGTGTACTCCAGGGACTACAAGCTCAAGCCCTAAGGACGTGTCTCGGTCTTCCGAGGTGTACGTCTACAGCGGCAACGATTGTCATAGCTCGAGATCACCCAATATCAACGTACTTGGCAACCGACGCTCTCAGGGCGCATATTCGGCACGTTGCCCGATTACCTTCTCCCCATCTTGCCGCTCTACCCACAGAAAGGCCACACACAACTTTCAGTCGTTTAATTGATGCCAATCGTACCTCATTGCCATCGAACTACATGCCTGCAGCAAGACCATCCTTACCTTTATGGTGCCTGCACAAACCTGACATACGCCTCACCATCCCAGGAATCATGAAGAAAGCCAACATGCCATCGTTTGCCCTTAAGCAGGCCACGTTAGAACTTTTACATGAGGTGCACAGTGGCCGCGTACACGTTTACATCGACGGTTCAGTCACATCTGCAAGCGCAGCTGCCGCTGTGATGATACCAAGAAGATCCGTCAAGATACAGCTAAAGACGTCACATGTATCATCAACGACAGCTGCTGAACTGGTAGCCCTGCGTGCGGCTCTTCATTTTATTAAGGAGGAACCATCCCACGCATGGTCAATCTTCTGTGATTCTAAGGCAGCCCTACAGAGTGTACTCTCAGCACTGCGCCATGGATCACATGAGCAGCTCGCCGCAGAGATCAGAGAAGTCCACCATCGGCTAGTTGACGAAGGACACGATATAATATATCAGTGGTTGCCTAGTCACTGTGGCATACATGGCAATGATCGAGCAGACGCAGCTGCCCGATCTGCCCATGACGGCGTCAACTGCGTTGCCATTCCTCTTTCGAGAGCCGACGCAGCGAAAAAACTTGCCGCACTTGCGCGTGACCTGACATTAGCCCAGTGGAATTCATCCGATTTCACAAGTGCACGCCTCCATACTCTGGACCCTAATTTACAGCTCCATATTCCGCCCGAGCTTCCACGACGTGACTGCACCCTTCTTATCCGTCTATGGCTTGGAGTAGCATTTTCAAATGCCTACTCTTTCCTTATCGGAATGGCCACCAGCACACTGTGTGACTTCTGCGGGTGCAACGAAACGATCGAGCATCTTCTTTGTCAGTGCTCTCGTTTTAACCCACAAAGAACTGTCCTCTCAGCCACCTTAGACAAACTGGACAAGCGCGCAACGACAGAAAGCAAGATCCTTCGAACCTGGCCTACACGAACATCAGCGCGATCCGCTATGAAGGCGCTGCTGCGATACTTGAAAGACACGGGACTTTCTGACAAATTGTGACAGTACACTGTGTGGCGCAGGACTGTACGGTGACACTGCGTAAGACTAGGAATGCCTTTGCGGGTTGCATGACAGTGCCCACAGAAATAGTTCGTGCTTAGGTTTTTTTTTTCCTTTTTTTATCCTTCTTTCTTTCTCACCTATTGCATCCCCTTTCCCCTCCGCCAGTACAGGGTAGCCAACCGGAGATAATCTCTGGTTAACCTCCCTGTCTTTCCTTTGCCTTTCTCTCTCTCTCTCTAGTATTCTTTAACGGGCACTCAGTGCTCTGTGCACAAGTATTGTCTTGTCTTTCTTTTTTTTTTGGTAAATTAAGTTCTTTCTTAAATGGGCATGGCATAGCAAGTAATTTGATACGGCCACCTTGAACTGAGCATGAGGCGCCATTGCCATCTAGGCACCCGTGTTGGTTCAATTTAAACAGTTAAAATTTAGCCCGAAGTGCTCCTTCACTCAATAATCAAAACCTGGCAGTCCTTTCTGTTTGAGCCGAGACCTGCAGGCACCCAGGTAAGGTCTCATAAGCGCGGGTGTATCCGTGGAAGAACATGCCCTTGCGTTGTTCTTTCAAGGAGTTCCACTTTATTCAGTTGCCAAAGCTCGATGGAATCACTGAAAAGGGCAAAGCGGGTTATAGGCGATGTCTTCTAATGTGTGCAGCTAAAGTTTCAATCCAGTAATCCAGTGAGCTGAAATATCAAATACCCTTTCTACGCCGTTTCTTTACCTTAGGTGCCTGCGCCTCGCGCCGTGGCAGCACCACGGTATTAGAGAAAGGGACGAAAACACGAAAAGCGCACCGACTTCATTGCCAAAGAAGTTTCCCACAAACAAAGGAAAGCATTTTTTTTGCCCATCTGTGGCTTTTGCCTACGCGGTACTAATATGCATAAGGGAGAACGTACATTGAACGGAGTGGCAGGGTACCCTGACGAGCATTTAATGGAGCGGAACAATAGGCTATGCGCCAATTACCGGAAGTCGGCCTTTCCACGCTATTACGTTGCCCTCAAAGATCACCGACTTACCGCTCGTGTCATCATTCAGGTGAATGAATGAGCTTGCAAACGGCGATGATACATCACATGCAAGGTACGATCAAGAAACTCCTTCGGGGTCAGTTTCGCTTACCGCTGTGCAGTTAGGTGGTGGCGACGTGGTGAACGGTGTCATAGAAATGAAGAGGTAACGAAGAAAAGGGATGAAGGAAATAGCAAGTGTCATTTCCACACATCCTCTTTGGTAAACTAGACATCTGTAGGTACAACTGGTCCTGCGATTTGTTAAAAGAGTAACCCACTTATCCGAGGACTAACCTTTTTGTGTACAAGAGGAGCTAATTTTCTATGCAAAAATTATTAACGACGGAGTGCCGCAATGTTCTGTATTAGGTAGCTTATTGTTCTGCATATAAATTAACGCTCTATTCGAATGTCTTAAAGGGCCCCTCACCAGGTCTGGCCATGTTGAGCTGACAAGCGCAGAGCATACATTGCGCGATAACGATCGTGTCTGCAAATTATTACATCGCTACGCGCCGCGGAAAAATCCTTTTCCTTGCAGCCGCCGCACTCCAAGCCGGAGGATGACGTAAACGTGCTAGTGCGCCTACGTGCACGTGTTCGCGCTGTGACATCGCTCGTGGTGACACGTGATTTCGAAAATTACTCAAGGGAACATCTGTTATTTGTGCAATATGTTGGTAGAATAGAACAAAATTAAAGGTAAGAGAAAAATAAAAACACAAACAGAATGGTATGGTATGCACGGGGTGCATGTTACTAGGTATGGGCGCGACCATAATGTTCTCACGAATCGGCGGAGGAACCTCAGAGAACTCCTCCACTACTCTATCGGGGTGATATCCGAGCTCCTGCAAGATGGATCTCCCTGCCTTCGTTGTAGTGAGGCGAGTTAGCTGTGCGCGCTCCTGGGCCTCTGCAATCTCTTCGTAACACAAACCGAATGTCTGCATCTTTTTGTTTTAGTTCGCACCGCAGCAAACAAGATGTACTTTGGTTTCGTCTGCTTGTTCCCGCGTCGTGCAGTCGCGCTCGTAGACACCGAAACGTTCTCATTTTCTACCGTATTCCAGCGCGGAATCATGCTCTGTGATCCGCTTGTACCTGCCTCAGTATTCGTGTAGCACAGACTTATAGTGCAAGTCAGATGTCCTCGTGCACAGCGCGCAAAATCATTTGCTGCGCGAAACAAGACAATCGCAACCGCTCGCACGCAACGCCGTCAGCGAAAGTGCGCTGCGCTGCAAAAAAGCAAGAAAAAAAAAATGAAGGCAGGGCCTGTGACGTATGCGTCACGCGATCCTCGAGGTTCCGTATGGGCGAACGCAGCCAAGGTATTTCGCTGGCGGAGGCTAGACGGTGTTAAGAATGGCCAGCTGAAGTGCAAGTTTTGCCAGCCAGTTGCGACCGCGGCGTCAACTTTCCTGGAACGCCACCGCAAACCTCTAGCCACGGCTTCACTCAGTCAACTGTGTGTGAACACTACGCGCGTAGCCAACTCTCCGTCGCTGGAGCAGGCTTTGTTACTGACAAAGCAGGCTTTGTTACTGAGCCCGCCACCGCCGCCCTGGTCTGCCGCGAGCGGGGGAGTGCTCGCGGGAACGTAGTTCGAGGCTCCTTCCCACGCGCCGTCCAAGACGCAAGACAAGGGGCACCCAGCCGCGCTGCGGGGGTCAGCTCGGGGAATAAAAGGCACCTTTCCTCACACAAGCCCCGAGTTCTACGAAGTCCGTCTGGCCTCGGTGTTCCGGACCGTGAATTCCTGTGCGGAAGTGTGTGTGTGTAAGCCATCCCGCAGAGAGGCGGCTTGTTTACGATGCCTGGACGAACGTTTCCTTCACCTTGGGATCGAGGGAGGACCGAGTGTTTATAAACCGCTGTTGTGCGGCTGCTCAGTGCACTTTCTCAAGCAGTCATGTTAGACTGATGAACTGCATGTAGATACTGTAAATAAACCCATATTCCTCGTTCTCAATGAGAAGCAGTCCTTCCCTTCAACAACGTCCTCAGCGTGGGTAAGTTGGACGACGGCATGAGCCAGCTACCTCTAATTCATGCCCGACTCCAATCTTGACAACGAGTTACGAATGGTGGGATTCAGCCTCCCAATCCTGACAACGGGGCAAGATGAGAGAGGGTCTAAGTTTGCAGTGAAGCTCGTTTCCCCATATCATGGGTCTGCGACACTGAAATATTTCTATCTCGACTAACAACGAGCCAACTTGAAAATCTTTTGCTGCAGAACACTCCCTAGATACACGTAACTTCCAGCGCATAACCAAAATTTGCTACAGGGCCTGGAGAGGGGCTCTTTAAAGATTTAACAATGTGTTCTATATGCAGATGAGTCAACTATTTTCTTGTCTGATAAATGATTAGCATTGATAATTTCAAACCTAAAACGACTTAAAATTATTGTTGACCGGTGTACTTCTAATCATTTAATTTTAAACCCAACCAAAATGTAGTTCATGATTTTGAGATAAGCTCAACGAGCATTAGCTGGTAATATTGAAATAACTCCCAATAGTCATGTAATTAAAACTTGCGGCTATTGTTCATTCCTGCGCTGGGCAAAGTTACTTTGAAATTGCGTCCTGACAGAGATATAGGATACCCGACGTGATCGGTATCCGAGACACAAATACAAGATTCTAGGAGATAGAAGGTATCTCACACGATACACACCCCCTGCATCTTAAGGTACTTCGGTACATTTACTATTTCCTCGTTATCGCTCGATTGTAGCGGTCGCTGCAAGCTTACATTAGCTGACTTAAAAGTTTTTTCTTTGCTACATTTCGAAATATTTCTAGAAACAGGTGAGAATGTTTTTCGCGTTCTTAATTACTTAAATTATGGGGTTTTGCATGCCAAAACCACTTTCTGAATATGAGGCACGCCGTAATGGGGGACTCCGGAAAGTTAGACCACCTGGGGTTCTTTAACGTGTATGTAAATCTAAATACACGAGTTTTTTCGCATTTCGCCCCCTTTTTCGCGTTCTAACAAAGTGCTATGCGTTCATTACGCTGTAATCTATGGACCTGTCAGGACTTGCAACGCATCAATCTAAGTACGCTATCCGATAAACTTTTTCAGGCCATTTTTATTATTGGCTCCAGGCACGGCACTGTGCCCCATATAGAAAGCGTTTGAGGGCTATATTTTATTACGTGTTTCCGCGATAGCTTTACCACGTAATGATCCCCCTTAGGTGTTATTCCATTATTTGCAGATTCTGCGGTGAGCGGAATAACGCGCGTTGTATTGACTAATAATATTCAGAAACAATGCAGCTCGTCAATTGCACTTCGTTCTATGACGATGGCATATCGGCCTTGCACTAACGATGACAGCGCGTTACATAAAGTGAACATTAAAGTTCTACGTAAGACGATGATTGTTTTGCAAAACTCGCACCTTTACTTTACTTTGTTGCAGTCACAAAGAAACGGTAGCTCATGCAACAGCAGGTATTGTTCCAGCTAAGATTATGCTATTGTCGGATGTAATGGTAGTGGTAAATGTCATATGAGGTAATGTTCCATTTATGTGATTTTTAGAACGCGGTACCGACTTTAATGCTAAGCCCTTCCGTAAAAATTTCTGAATATATGTCTGCAAACGATGCCGAAGACGTGCGCCATCGCTCCCATTTGACAACGGACTTGCCTTTCGCGTTGTCATAAAAAGGCATTGAGAATATTTGGAGAAAATGATGCCAAATTTTCATTAACGTTCACTCACAGTAGCCATCGATGTGCAGTTATTAAACGACTGAAACACTCGCAGTAGAGAAAATATGCGAATGGGCCGCGAAACTCGCCAGTAACGTTATTTTGAACGTTTATTCTATTTACTGGTTACATAGTGACCTGTTCGTTACGGACGGCTGGATAGAGGCTGACTAAACGGTGGGAAATCTAGAGTCTGAGAAGGAGAAGCACCATATTGAGTAGGCACGATGGAGAGGAAGGCCAGTGTGGAGATATATTAAACATAAAAAAAACTAAACCACAAGACAAAAGCTTTATGATAATTCAAAACGCTGAGCACTGTATACTGTTACAGCTAATGTAGGAGGCCAGCGCTGCTGTTTTTGCTGGCGTCGCCCTGGCGGCCATGTTGCGATGTTGTATCAGGACGGCGATGGCTACCGCGGTTGCCTTCGGGTAAGGGTGCCAAAAAAGAAAGAAACCTAGGAAGTGGAGGTACTGTTGTTTACACAAGTGCTACAACGAAGAAGAATACGATCATAAAATATATTGCTGATTCCCCCCGATGCCGTACGAGAAAGAGCGGCGGCAATATGCTGTATGCAGGTGGTCACAGGAGTGCGGCAATTCGAACCATGCTCGTGCTTTTCCGTGCGCGCAACAATTTATTCTGCCATGATGTGCGTCTCCTTTTGTTAGTAGTACGTAAATTTACGCACGGTTTAATGTGTGTGCAGGCCAGACGGCCAAGCGTGGCAACCAACGCCGAGTACCACAACGGGTAGCTAGCATTTCGTTGGAAATAGGGAGAACCGCATCATGAACCACCCGCCTTCCGTGGCGTCGATCTTTCCGTCCGAACACCACTACAGTACTCCCTGTGATTTCACAGGAGCAGTGGAGAGATACAAAAGACAAGTTTTCCTTATGCAGGGAACATTGACTACGAGCTACACGCTCTATGCTGTGGCGAAAATTCATTAATGTAACATCGCGTCAGGTGCAGGCTTAGTACTTTGCACTTGCTGCTACGTAGCAATATTACTTCATTTACATTCTTAAAACTCTGTACTTCTGCTGTGTTCGATGTACTTGTTGGTAGTGGTTAAAAGGACGCCCTTGCTATTTTTTAGCAATATCTAGTGAGCGTCGATGACGCGGTGTGTCAGCGGCCTTGTAGCAGCGAAGCGAACAAGGCAGCAGAATACGTTCGAACGCGAAATCGTCTTACCTGACCGCGCATATTGTGGCCGGTCCCGCCGCCACTCGGTGTTACAAGGCCGTTGACATGCCGTGCGGTCGACGTTCACATGACGATGTTAAAAACTACGAGGGTGCGCTTGTGCTATTCCTTTTATTTTTCTTGCTAAACTCGTTCCGCTCTTTGAAACGTGTTGCTTGATCATTCGCATCGCGTTTACGCTACATTTCTTGTAGCTGTATGAGGGAACATTTGTCAATAATCGAATTACGTTAACTTCCGGTAATTGTCGGGTCTGCAGATGGAGTGCGCGTGTTCAATCTCGCATGCCTTCAGGAGCAGTAAATGGTTGTGCAGAGCTTGGCCAAATCCGTGTCGCACAGCTACGCCCACAAACTCAGGGTTCCCGATGTGTGCGACCCTGTCACATTCTCCGGCCAAGAGGATGTTGACGTCGAGCAGTAGCTCAGCCTCTGTGATTGTGTTAGCCAGAACGGCAAGTGGGACCCTACTATAAAAAAAAATTAACTTATGGGGTTTTACGTGCCAAAACCACTTTCTGATTATGAGGCAAGCCTCTGGAAATTTCGAGCACCTGGGCTTCTTCAACGTGCACATAAATCTAAGTACACGGGTGTTTTCGCCCCCATCGAAATGCTCACCAGCCGAACACCATAGCCACTGAGCAACCACGGCGGGTCGGACCCTACTATAATGCTAGCAAATGCAATATGCTGCTTAGGCATAACAACGCGTGTCTGGTTCCAGATAAATGAGCAGCTCTATACCTGGGATACCTTTGAACAGAAGCTCCGCAGCCTCTTCGGAAACCCGTCTGGTCGCAAACTGGCTGCAAGAGCGTCTTACCCTCTTACAGTCATCACGCACTCAGTTGTATACCTCGTACTTAAAACACGTGGTCACTCTTTGACGAAAATTTGACAAGAAAATGGTCGAGATTGACACAGTAGGCCATGGCCATAAAATTACCGGGACCATGCGTTCAACTTGTTGATTTGTAAGAGTGCATCCAACCATCAGCGTCATTGTCAAGAAATGTCGCGGCTTCGAGCTGGCCAAAAGCCGTCGCGTCATTCCACAGTTCTCCCGTCTCCCTAACGCGGTTGCTACATCATCCCGCGCCAGTCTTACCGCTGCACCATCATTTAGTGACAAGGTCGTACGCATCGTTCGCAAGAAGCTTGAGGCTGCCAGTTCGGCCCCATTTTATCCACTACCGCTCAACCACACCACTCGACCAATCAGCCCCTGCCACCTCCCTCATTCAGGCCGTTCTGGGGCGAAAGCTTGTCCGCCTCGCTTTCCCTACCGCCTGCTTTGTCTCCCGATTCGGCGCCAACCCGGTGACGACAGTTGTGCCGCTCAACGACCTGTAATCTCTCCGATTCCAAAATCCTGGTGAGTGAAGATCTCCCTCCGCACGACAAGCCAATCTGATTCCGTTGCCGCTGAATTGGGCATGTAGCCCACCTCTGCCACACCTCCCGGACGTACCCGTATTGGGACTACTCTTCTCCTCTCCTCCCCCATATGCCGAGACTCGCCGCTATTCGCACCTGCCGTATGGCTCCTACCTCGGACGTCCCTGTAAATTACAGTCACTCGTGTTATTCGCTGTTACCGCTGCGCCATCTTTCTGTTTCGCCCCAGCACCGTCGCTATTAACCGCTTACCATCGTTATTTGTGAGCATGTACTGTAAAGGTCTGTTCAATTTTCGTCACCCAATGTTAATGTTTTGCTTTTGGCTGTTTCATTTATTTTTCTTTGTTTTTTCATCTGCTCCACTGCGATGAAATCCCCTCGTTTTTAGGAGCCTTGTTTTGAGGTTACAACCACGAGAACCAACAGAGTCTTTCATACTTTTATATGACTTATGTGTTATTCCCCGGGTGTAGTGAGGCCGGCGTTCTACGCCAATTGATCGGAGAAAAGTACAGGAAGACGGCAGAGAACCGAATAGAGCAACGTTCGAAGATTTAAGAGGATTTTAAGGGGTTCCATATGACGCTATCTTTTATCGCGAACTCGAGTAAATGTGCTTTTATTTTTCAGGAGTGAAAGCTCGTATCTTTTTACGAGACGAGAGAAAATCGTGTATCTGAATGAATGCGGAAAAACAATAGGTACAAAACAAAATTTGCTTTATTGAAACAAGAACAGGCACGGTTTTCTTATATACAGCAATGTGGCTCGAAACAGAGTCCACAACTATCGATTACCTTTGAAGCTACAACTTGTTGCTTCTTGTAGTCACTTAATTCGTCGCGACTAGTTAACATAACCGTATGAAAGTGCGCTTTATTTAATTTGTTTTACCTAGATAAATATGCTTCTTCACTAATATCCTGGTCCTGCACGTCGGTAGCACTATAAACAATATCTTATAAAATTTCTCCAAAGAGTTTCTCTAAATTAATCACCTACTTTCTCCGTCGTTCTTTAGAAAGTAAAATTTACTGCAAGAAATACGTAGATGAGATATGAATGTCTCGTTCAGCTACCATCCCGCATAGTTTAGAACAATTGACTGAAGGTAGGAAAAATGGCGGGAAGTTTTAAAAGCTAGCGCACAGCCGTGTCACCGCTTCTGGTCGACGACTGACCAACAGAGCGAAGCGTCGCCTCTCCGTCAAGCGAGCCTGCCGAGGAACGCGACGTCGGGCTGTACTTGCGTCCCCGGCAGGTTACGACCAACTTGCACGCATGGAACATCTCCATCATGATGGATTCCTGGAACAGCCAGAAAATGCGCTTGACAGATACGTATCATCACAAGAATCATCACTTCATGAAAGAAATGCGGAGTGATTTTCACTACTTTGCTCAAACTGCATACCCAAGGGGCCAATTCGTTTTTTTTTATGTAGGCGCTTTAATGTAAATTATTGCTGGAAGTTTCTTTTTTTTATGGCGTGAAAGGGCACTGCACTTACAACCCTTTAAAATAATTGCTGGCTCTCCCTCAAGCGACAATAGCTGTAAGCATGAAATGGCAACCGGCAAAGCCCATTGGTTAGAGGTAATACTAGGCACTATCTTCAAATGGGTGTACCGCTCGTTCTTAACGGAACACTCCACCACACCACACCGCACCACGCCATACAGTGCACTGGTCCATATGGACGCAGTCCAGCTAGAAGAAGAAGACCACCGCACGAGACAGGCCGCGAAAGACACCAGAGAGACAGAGCGCACTGCCCAGCTAGAAGAATGAACTGTATTCTGGGGTTTTATGTGTCAAAACCACGATTTTATTATGAGGAACGCGGTATGGCGGGGGGATTCCCTAGTAATTTTGACCACCAGGGGATATTTAACCAGCCCCCATCGCACGGGACACGGGTGTCTTCGCATTTCCCCTCCATTGAAATGTGGCCGCCCCGGCCGGAGTTTGATCCCGCGACATAGTGCGTAGCAGCGAAACACCATAACCCCTAAGCCAACGTGGCGGTTAGAAGCACCTGAAGGAGGCGTGGCACCATCTCTCGAGGCGACGCAAAACCCTTGCCGTGGAATTCGCGGAGCGCTGCGTTTAGCGCTCAGCGCCATATGATGAAGAGAAAGTGTATATATAGTGCTCTGTATCTGCCTTTTGAACGTCGCTATGGGAAATGACAAATAAAACTTCAGCGTACTAGAACTTACAGGTTGAGTGATATTGCGAACAAATATCAGGAAGAACTCGAATGGAATATTTTTTTTTCCAACTTGTTTGGGCAGTAACTAACGTATAGTGCGGTCCCGTACAAAGGGTTCGGGAGCCAGAGACCGCATTCTTTAAGTTTCGACTTGTTGTCCGGATGACCTTGTTTCTTTTTTTTCTCACAACTTGCCCGGATATTCTCGTTTGAGAGTCCGGATAACGGCCCTGGCTTTTGGCTCAATTTCACTTGAAGGTCGCCGACAACGGGAGCTAAAAGCATTTCATGCTTAAACACAGAAACGGCAGGATGAATTGAGAATCTTAGGGTAAACCGCAAGAAAAATAATAAATTAGTCTACAAAATGTTTCCATCTGACGGTTAGAGAACGTTTAGGGGAGGCGGCGCCAAAAAGTAGCCACCTTAACCACGGTTTATTTAAACCAGCCAGTCATGGTGCCACGAGATCTCAGAAGCGGTCGATACTGCGACCATGTGCACTCCGGTCGAGTGCTTCAGCGTGATCTATCATCGCGCCTCACGCTTGTGAGACGTGTTCTTCTTCACCAGATCTGGGGGAGAAAGCCGCGCCACTGCAGTTTGAATGAAACTGTCCTCGCAAAATAACTTAAGATTTGGCAACGGAGCTTAAGCACCAGAAACCAATGTGCTGAAGCCAACTTGAGAAACGTCACAGACGCCATGAGGACAAACATAATTTCATTCGCATGCTTTCTTTTTTCACAGTAGATTAGATGGAACCTGTGAAAAGTCTTGCGACCACTTCTATTTTAAACATTGTAATCGGATCAAACAAGGCAGGCACGCGATGCACTAGGCTTATAGAGACAACGCTGTGCAGATTTTAACCACCCTGTGCGTACGGAACACAACCACTACACTCTGTGAAGCACGAACTACTAAGTACGACAGAAAATGGCACCGCATTCTGCTTCCCCGAAATGAAAGTCTCCGTCCACCCCATGTCACCAAATGGATGCGGGCTTCGTAAATCACAAGGATAATTATTGATTACACAAAAAGTCAACGAACAAATAAATGATTAGCCAAATAGCCGGATACTGGCTATACAGCAACTTTCAAAATAGGTTTGACGGGGGTGTTAAATTGCTAGAGTTAAACAAATGAATAAAAAAAACTATAACTTCAAAAATGATTAACAGCGCTTGAACGTGAGATGTTTAAAAGCGGAGTCAATGTTATGACAATCAATCAATCAATCAATCAATCAATCAATCAATCAATCAATCAATCAATCAATCAATCAATCAATCAATCAATCAATCAATCAATTGATCAATCAATTGATCAATCAATCGTTTATTTTGCAACACCGTGTGTGTGGGCCCTCAAGCCCTGTCAAACCACTTGAAAGTGCCCGAGGGCCCGCGTACGTGAATGGCAGCAGTTTTACAGAGCAGATGTGTACAAATGCACGCTAGGCGCAATGAAATCATAACGGAAGTCAAATAAAAACAATAACGGACTTAAAAAGGTAATGATTATCACAAGCACAACGAAGGCAAGGAGGCCTTCAGAAGGGAAACAACTGGTAAGCTTGGTAACACGCCTGCTTACAAGTGAACACGTATCTAATTTTTTTTTAAGCTCCTTTGGTTTAATACCAGTATCATAACATTCTATGCCCTCCCCTCTCTATCCCCCAAATTCATCGTATCCCAATGAAACATCCAGTTTTCGAACATTTGGAGTTTCGTCACAACAGGAAGGAAAGTAAGTATGTGTGTAGTTGGCTTAGCGTTTATGTAGACTGAATAGGCGGGTAATATATATGTGAACTACTTAAACGCTGTAAATTAATGCACTTGTTGCGTCGACAAAGCCTCCTTCTCGCAACAATGTCTCCCTCTAGAAATAAGAGTGCATTCTATCTTGGGATACTAGTATACTCCACCTTGGAATACTTGTACAGCACTGCAGACAAGACAAGTATGAGCGAAGAGCACGTGAACACAGAGACACGCCAGGTCCGTGTCCTTGTGTGCTCTCCCCGTGTCCTCGTCCTATCTGCACTACACTTGCTTAGGTGGTAGTGGGTGGGCAAAGTGCTTGGGCGTTTTTTTCCCGAAAGGCGGGGTGCATGTTGATAAATCCGGCGAGCGCTTAGCCACGCAAACACTAGGCAACAAGCACAAACACGATGCTGTCAGTGCTCGCGTTGGGGTGGTTTAGTTTTCGTCCATGCGTCAACAAGTGGGCTGCCCTTGGAAAAATAGTTATGATATACTAGTGCTACAGAGTAACATACTAACAAGGCCCGCATCCCTACTTCAGGTTATATCCTTGGTTAATCCGTTACGCTCAAAACATGGTGTCGATGGCGTGTTCATATCTGCAGACATTGCTTCTGGCATATACAGTCGACGAAAGCATAGCCTTTGAGATCGATTACTGTTACTCAGCGGCAGCCGTTGCTGGGGCCGTGATATGGAGACTATACCTATTCATCTATACCTCTTTATGTGAAGCTCTGTCTTGTGTGGACGCCTTGAAAGAAGAGCGAGTATAGTATAGCCAGGACAGAGAGACGTTGAAACCTACCCTTTCACCGTATGGTGTCTTCTGAAGCTCCCATATGAACTCTCCCACGCAGAGGAGTGCGCCCGCGATACAGCCGACCAACAGGACAATGAAGACGCCACCCACGGAGGCAAGGCCCATCTCACTGCTGCTGGCCGAACTGGAGGAAGCATTAGTGTAGAGGTGGCACTTGGAGAGGGCGGTCGGGTCAGGCGGATTGCGCGTCTTCCACCACTTCTGCTTGAGCTTGAACAGCAGGTCCCCTTCGTGGAACTCCACGATGGCCGCCGAGATAATGTTACGGATCTTGGCGTCTGCAATTGCACGTGCAAGCGGGAGGGTTTCTATCGCGCATCTCAAACTCTGTACACTTATCAAAGCTCCACATAGGGGAGATGGCAATAGGCGATTCCAAGTTTCACATAATCTCACCATAGCCTGATAGCTGGGGTACCAGTCTTCGCTGTTTACCTTTCGCGACAGTTTCTTAAGGTTGTGGGCGACACTGCTGGTCAGCACCGACTTTTTTCCTTGTTTACTAACTGCCGACAAATGGGAAAGTAGGCCAAATCACAGCTGGCTATACACAGAAAGAAGTAATATACTAAAGGCACACAGCCATGCACGCGTACAAAACTTAAATGCAAACTATAAAAATTGGGGAACTTATCTCACAATGACTGCAGATTATGATACGATTAACATTGCAGCGATGACCGACACACCGTATTTCTGAATACGCGTTTATTTAACTTCTACAGTGCTCATTAGCACTTTGCTGTTATGGTGCTCACTCGCGAATGTCGGCCGTGTGCATAGCGACATGATGGCCATTGTACGCCGCCGACGGAGCAACTACGACGAAATGACGAAGAACTAAAGGTGACGTCAATGGAACCACAAAGCGCTAGCTATGAAGACGGCTTGGCGACAATCAGGTGAAGATCCTTAAACGATCACGATGCTACGACAACAGACGGACGACGGCGACAGGAGGAAAATGAGCTACGACGGCATGAGAACGATAGTTTGACAACGATGCATGACAGCGACTACCTGACGAAAACACAATTACTACAATAGTACGGCAACTGTAGCATAATCAAAATTGAATGACGACACCGTGGTCACGTAAAATGACGAACTAAAAGTAACGTCTATGAACGGATCAACGAAGTTGTATGATAACGACGGCATGATACCAGCAGGATAACGTGCCCCAAGTGATGACGATGGCAAAACGACAGCGTGTCGACGACTGACTTAGAATGATGCCAATGGAACGACTACGACGACATGCACAACGATGACCGGATGACGACGAGACAAAGACGACGACGACACGAGGACGATGGCGACAGTGGGATAACAACGAGTGTACGACGACAGACAGACAGACCGACAGAGAGACAGACAGACAGACATCTGAAGTAGGCAAAGAATACTAATCGCAATAAAAAGAAATCAACTAGAAAGGAGCCCCACATAAACACGCGTAACTATAAGGGACAGCAGTTGATAGCAGTGCGCAACAGAAACACTATTAGATACACACATAAACGCGCGCATGCCATATCATGTCATACAGTTCCTTGGGTAATCACAATGAAATGCGCAAATGTAATTACATTCATTAGGTTGCTAGATACATACAAAACAAGAACAACAACAACAACAACAACAACAACAACAACGTCAAACTGGGTAGGCTTTCACTATTTAGAGCGACATGACCATGGAGTAAACACTACGAGGACATAAAAAATGCGCCTGTCGAAGCGGCTCAATTTCTTGCATAAGTAGGCTCACTACTGAGCATTGTTTGACGCTTTTATTAACTGGCGATAGAAGCGCTCTCGGCGTCACAGTATGGGCAGTATGGTGCTTCCATTTCTCACACGCTGCAATAGGCGATGTGTTGTAGGCCACGTCCAAATCTTTAAAATTTTAGAAGCGAATACAATGCACGGTCAAGCTTCATGTTTGCAGAGAACCAGAGTAGGACTTACTCGATACAGCGGTGATTTCGTAGTTCGCTTTTCAAACCTACTATTTTCCTACGCCCTCATACGAAATGTGAGAGCATTTTCGGCTTCAAGTTAAAGGAATTCTAGGTGAGCCACCATGTTCAAATGAAGAAGCCGCAGCCACTAGTCAGTCGGCTACCTGGATTTCAGCTGTAGCGATGCGATTAGGCCGATGTGTCTACGCCGTTAGAAATCAGTGTACACTGCCCCCTGTATGGGACTTGATTGATCGCAATGTATAAAAAAGAAAGCTTGGAGAAATCCAAACTATACCGCCGGCAAAAGTGGCGTATCGTGTCAGAAACGGCAACTTCTTTCTTTGCTTTCTGCCTGCTTAAGGGAACCTGTTACGGCATGTCCTACCCCGAAGTAGCACAATACTTCCTGCATAGAGCAATGCTGAGGTTTCTTTCTCTTTTATATTTTTTCTGGGTTCATAAAGATGGTCTATTTGCCGTTAAGGACACCGACGCAGTGGCCAAACTGAAGAAGTGTTGCATAGCATGCTAGGCGCGCGCTGGCTACAAGAGAAACGCTTTTTTTTTCGCATCTTGAGGCGCATGAAGTAAACACGTGTTCGCTAAATTTTGACGATGCAATGAACACGAGGAGAAAAAGTTTAACATGTGCTTGCACTCTCCCTAATTTCAAGTGGTGTGTTCACGATTGCATACGGCACTCTTCCAGATTTGAGTCAGTTCAACAGTGTTGTTTCTTAAGCTGCGTACTATGTGTGTTGCCTGTCCACATAAAACATTCAGTTACAGCACATGCTACAGTGAATAGCTGTCTATGCTGGCTGCGCTATGGCGCACGAAGTACACACGTGTTCGCTAAATTTTGACGATGCAATGAACACGAGGAGATAAAGTTTAACATGTGCTTGCACTCTCCTTAATTTCAAGTGGTGGGTTCACGATTGCATACGGCACTCTTCCAGATTTGAGTCAGTTCAACAGTGTTGTTTCTTAAGCTGCGTACTATGCGTGTTGCCTGTCCACATAAAACATTCAGTTACAGCACATGCTACAGTGAATAGCTGTCTATGCTGGCTGCGCTATGGCGCACGAAGTACATACGTGTTCGCTAAATTTTGACGACGCAATGAACACGAGGAGATAAAGTTTAACATGTGCTTGCACTCTCCCTAATTTCAAGTGGTGTGTTCACGATTGCATACGGCACTCTTCCAGATTTGAGCCAGTTCAACAGTGTTGTTTCTTAAGCTGCGTACTATGCGTGTTGCCTGCCCACATAAAACATTCAGTTACAGCACATGCTACAGTGAATAGCTGTCTATGCTGGCTGCGCTATGGCGCACGAAGTACACACGTGTTCGCTAAATTTTGACGATGCAATGAACACGAGGAGATAAAGTTTAACATGTGCATGCACTCTCCCTAATTTCAAGTGGTGTGTTCACGATTGCATACGGCACTCTTCCAGATTTGAGTCAGTTCAACAGTGTTGTTTCTTAAGCTGCGTACTATGCGTGTTGCCTGTCCACATAAAACATTCAGTTACAGCACATGCTACAGTGAATAGCTGTCTATGCTGGCTGCGCTATGGCGCACGAAGTACACACGTGTTCGCTAAATTTTGACAATGCAATGAACACGAGGAGATAAAGATAAACATGTGCTTGCAGTCTCCCTAATTTCAAGTGGTGGGTTCACGATTGCATACGGCACGCTTCCAGATTTGAGTCAGTTGAACAGTGTTGATTCTTAAACTGCGTACTATGCGTGTTGCCTGTCCACATAAAATATTCAGTTACAGCACATGCTACAGGGAATAGCTGTCTATGCTCGCTGCGCTATGGCGCACACTCATCGAAGCATACAGAGAAAGGGAAACGGAAAGGGTAGGGGGTGGGGTGTGCGGAGCACTTGCTGCACGCTCCATTCTGTCAGCGATGAAGCGTGTCAGAGGGGGAATAGCGTGCCCCTTTGCCTCCCCCCCTCTCGATTCGCTAGCGACGAACACAGTCAATATGATAGATGGTTATTTTATCGACACATGGTGTTTCATTATATGTACTTGTGAAATCCGAAATAACCGACCAGACTATACCAAATTCTGACAGATAAACTTAGTGACACTTAGATCGAGTGCACTTGTCGCAGCGAGTGTCACTTTGGCGGTGCGCTGCTATACCGGGAAGGAAAGTGACATTTTTAATTGGTGAAAGTGTCGATACTTATATGTGGGGGCGCATTAGGTACTTGTTATGTTGGCCAATATCTGCAAGATAACACAAACACAGCGAATGGTCACGAGGGAGGACCAGGCGGTATTGAATACAAAACCCAGCCGTTGCGCTGTGCGCATGGCAGTCTTGACAGACGAAGCGTCGGCGCCTAATGGGCGACGCAAAGAAAGGATGGCTGTTTTCATCAGCACGAACGCTTAGAGCGCTTTATATTACAAAAAACAAGCGAAAAAGAACACGTGATTTTGGAATTAGCGGCGGCTGTCGACTGAGTGGTACTTTATTCATAATTGAAGCACTGCCATCAAAGCTACACACTTCCACGCAGTGAAGTTAGTTTGACGTCATTCGCACTCGAAGGCAAGTGCGATCTGGAGCGACTGTAACTAAATATTTCCGTGCCGCAGCCTGGCAGTGACACTAACGGCGAAATTTTATGGCGCTCAATGCCACTGAATTCGCCCGTACGAAAGGGATATCAGATTACTCTACTACTTTTAGAAACGGTCTGCACATCGCTAGAAGGTTTTTTTACGATATGGGGATTGAAGGCGATTAACTTAGAAACAAAACTGAAAATTTTCCATAATAACAAGCTGAATGTATAAACTTATTTACGTCTACAGGAGCATAGCGTGAAGTTATTCGTCCGGTGTAAAAGTCACTGATTATTGGCGTACTTCACTGATGAAGATTGATTACCGAAATTTTATACCAATGGTACGCACTCCCGAGAAAATAAAAATAAGGATATGCTGGTCAATGTGGGCAGGGGCTTGAGATAGATCAGCACGCGATGTTGTGAAATCGTTTGATATCACCAACGAAGGAAAGGATTGTGTGAGCCAGACAATGACCGCAAGGAAAATAAGTTATTTAATTGCGTAATGTGAACGCTGTTTGTTCATTGTGTATATATTCCAACGTTAGGCATTAGGACCACCGAATTTGGAAGTGGCCTTTTCTCGTTTCTTTATTTTTTATTTTGCTGAAGCTTTATCCGCATATTCCAAAACGGTGTTCATTAATCTTCATCAGTCGAGTGCACATGAACTTTCTCAATTAAGTATACTGTTAATACATCAGTCTTTATCTGGAGCCCACAAACATTCTCTTATTTTCATATCTGCATTCGTGCTTCATTATATAGGTCACACAGAGCTGAAAGGAACTTATTTTAATATACGGTGCTCTCTATAAAGATGACGCGCACTTTCTTTTTTCGTTCTCTTTCAATGTAAATCAAACACACACTTCAGCCGAACTTCCCCAGATAAAGAAACAAGGTAGACGAATCACAAGAACGGAAAATCACAACGCTGAAGCTTTTTTTATCATTATTACTTCTGAATTTGTTAAACAGCGTCATTACTTTCCTGAGCGTAGCCGTTCTGCCGCTTTTCGTTTTTCACGCGAAGGACGAGTAGAAAACCATGTTACCGCGCACGGACGGCAACTTCAAACGAAGGCGCTGCAGTCTTTTTTAACTGAAGCCCCTACTGCCGCCTTCTCGCGTGTTTCGCTGACGAAACATTCTTTCCCTCGGCAGCGTTACCGTATCACGCATAGGTTGGGCCATATGTCAATGCCGTTTACTCTCTGGTGGTGCTTTGCGCGGCACACAAAGACATACATTCGAGGACGCGCTTCACCTTGAAGTCTTTGTTATACCATATTTTCGTCCACGGGTTGTTCATCACTACGGGTAAATTTTGCTACAAGCCTTCAAAGAAGTCTAGAGAAAAGGTTTCCCGAAATTTCAGCTAGAAAGCGGAGCAGGATACTGTTGCGTTTGCAAAGGAACACTTTCTTTGCTTGGACGCCCCTTTCCCCGTGTCTCTCTCTATCTTTTTCTTCGAATTTGACATAGCTGCCGCTGGCTTGCCCGATCGTTATCTCAGCCGCTAGATTCGCGGGCCTACGGGTGTTCTTTTTTTCGTTTTTGTTTAACTTACATAACTGTAAGATACCGCCTGTTGCAGACAGCATAATTTCAGAAATTGAAATTCGTAATTGAATATTTAACAAAAAATGTATTACCTTTAACATTATTTATCTTACAGCACCTATCGCGATTTACCAATAACAGCCGATGCGTTTGCAAGGCACATATGAAAATGGAACGAATTATAATAATCGCACGGGTTTCGAAATATGCGCACTGAGACTTGCGTCAAGAACGCACTGTTGGTCCACTTACTTCTTTTCCGAATTGCCGTTTAATGCAAGGAAGCACAAAAATAACCGGATCGTGCATGTGCGTCGTTACAAACTTCGGTAAGAAATATCTAGAAGCCAGTGTCTTCCTGTATATTCGGTATAAGTGGATACGCGCTGTGAACTCAGCAGCTGAAATTCGGAAATTGCAATACCTGCTGCAAACACAGTAATCAGAAGGTCGAATTTTCGTTAGTCAGCCAATAATTCGCTTCAATTTATCGTGCAATCACTGTCCACCTCTATGAGTAAGCTAGCTCGATGACGAAGTATGATATATGCCACGGGCAATTTATAATACTTCTTCATGGTCTAAATATAAACACTCGTTATATGACAGTTACGCTGTTCCTTGGTTCTTGGCACCTTAGAGCATATACAGGGTGTTCCAGCGAACACTTGTTAAAAAAAAATTCTTACAGGTTGACTGTGGCCGATACCCCAATTATAGTTCATGAAGTGGTCTACTGGAAGCGGCGGACACTACTTGCACAAAACATTGCAATGCATAATTAAGTAATTAACACAAATGTACTAATTCTTTTTACCTTATTACCTTATCGCCCAAATTGCAATTTACAAATTCTAGCTGGGTAGTTCGCAAAGCGGATCCACTTGGAACGAATTCTCAAGATGACACCAGTTTAGATATATTAATTCCCGAACTTTGCGGAGAAGTGCATTGGCGTTCTAGTTACTTTTGCGCTTGAATACATTAAACAATGGTTTGCTAAGAAAGTAACTGAAACGCCAAAGCATTTCTGCGCGAAGTTCGGAAATTAATATCTCCAACTGGTGTTATCTTGAGAATTCGTTCCAAGCTGATCCGCTTGTGAACTCCACGGCAAGAATTTGTAACGTGCCATAACGCCGTAAGATAATTAGTAAAAAAAACAGAATTATTTAATTTTTGGTAATTAGTATATTATGCATTTCAATATTCTTCGTGCAAGTTACATCCGCCTCTTCGAACAGACCAGCTCATGAACTAGAATTGTGGCATCTGCTACAGGCAACCTTTAAAAAAATTTGAAAGTGTTCGCTGAAACACCCGGTAAAATCATGTTATAGCAAATTCACTGCGCTTGGCGATGTCATTTCCTTGAAGCGTTTAGTAAAAGAAGCCCGATATAGCGTTATCTGTCTTCGTGCAGCGTAGACGAGTAATAGCTTCCTGCCAGGATATGTTTTCTTAATGAAGTTTCCTTTGTTTTCTTACTGGCACGTGCTCATATTAACTCATACGGTACTGCAGGCCCGCTTCTCAATCCGCAGTGCACTGAGTCAACTTTGCTGCATGCGTTTGTATTCCTTGTTCAGCTCGGGTGACCCGCCACTGACGTCTTTTTGCTTGCGCCTCTTGGTAACATTTTTTTTTTTTTGCAGAAAATTCATAAACGCTATATTGTTAGCATATGACCCAGGGCACTTAGCTGAAGTGGAGCTGACTTCGCGCGCGCGCGCACGCACGCACGCACGCACGCACACACGCACGCACACACACGCACACACACACACACACACGCACACACACACACACACGCACACACACACACACACGCACGCACACACACACACACACACATCATCATCATCATCATCATCATCCTATTTAATCGAAGGCCTCTCCCTGCGATGTCCACTTACCCCTGTCCTGGGCCAACCAATTCCAACTAGCGCCTGCGAATTTCTTAATTTCATCACCTCGCCTAGTCTACTGCCGTCCTCGACTGCGCTTCCCGTCTCTTGGCACCCTTTCTGTAACCTTTTTGTCCACAAGTTATCTAACCTATGCATTACATGACCTGCCCAGCTCCATTTCTTTCTCTTAATGTCAATTAGAATATTAGCTATCCCTGTTTTCTCACTGATCCATACTGCTCTCTTCCTGTCTTTTAACGTTGTGCCTAACATTCTTCGTTCCATCTCTGTTTGCGCGGTCCTTAATTGTTTTCGAGCTTATATTTCAGCCTCCAAGTTTCTACCTCATATGTTAGCACTGGTAGAATGCACTGATTGTACACCTTTCTTTTTAATGATAATGGTTAGCTTCCAGTCAGGATATTCTGCGAATCCATCGACGGACAAATGCGCAACGGCAAATCCTGGGGTATGCTGAAGCACCTTCTCGATGAAAGCGGCTCGAAGTCAAATCAAAGGCATACGTTGGCCCGGGCCCTTCACGAAGCCACCAGGTCTAACACGGTCGATGAACTCGTCGCAAAACTCATACAGAAGTACCTGCCTGTCCGTCGCGACGGAGATCCGTCGACCCAACTCCCGGACTAACGAGGCCCTCCACGCCCCGAGCTGGATGAAGACTTCTCCATTGCCGAGGTCAGACAGGCCATCTTCGCGCTCAACCGCAAGTCTGCACCGGGTCCGGACGGAGTCACCAACAGAATGTTGAGAAACCTCGACGACACGTCGATTGTCTTTCTGACCGACAAGATAAACGAGTCCTGGAAGAGCGGCATTGTACCTGCAGAATGGAAGACGGCCTGCACGGTGCTCATTCCCAAGCCCGGCAAGGCCCCGAACATCGAAAACTTGAGGCCGATTTCTCTGACCTCCTGCGTCGGCAAGGTCATGGAGCGCGTCGTCCTCAACAGGCTTAGCGGTTACCTCGAAGACAACGAGGTTTACACGTACAAAATGATCGGCTTCCGCGCCGGACTCTCAACGCAGGATGGCAAGAAACTAATCAAGCATCATATTGTGGATGGCCGTTCCAGAGACGTCAAGGCTCTGCTCGGTCTGGACCTCGAGAAGGCTTTCGACAACGTGCTCCACACCTTCATCGTCAAGACCATTTCAGACCTGGGTCTCGGTTCCAGATTCCACAACTACGTCAGCTCTTTTCTAACTGACAGGAAGGCCAAGCTTCGCATTGGAGACTTCCGCTCCGAAGATGTGCCCCTCGGAGGGCGGGGCACTCCTCAGGGCGCCGTCATCTCCCCAACATTGTTTAACATCTTTATGATTGGTCTTTCCGAGAGGTTGGTGCGCGTCGAGAACGTCAAGCACACTATTTGCGCCGATGACATCACCATATGGTGCTCCCGCGGCTGCGAGGGCAGAGTCGAAGAATCCATGCAGGAGGCGATTGACGTGATCGAGGAGTATCTCCGCCCCACCGGACTTCGATGCTCCCCCGCCAAGTCGGAGCTGCTACTTTACAGAAAAGAGAAGGGAGGCAGACCCAAAGATTGGAAGCCAGTCTCTGAAAGCAGCATCAGACTCCGCACTTGTGTTGGGGGGGGGGGGGGGGTGATACCCAGGGTCGACGTTATGCGGGTCCTGGGCATGTTTGTCGAATACAACGGCGGAAACGGAACTGCTCTCCGCAAGATTATCGCAAAGACGGACAACGCTTTCTGCCTCGTTCGCACAATCGCAAACCGGCATCGAGGCATGAAGGAAAGCAATCTTCTCAGGCTGATCAATGCCTTCGTACTCTGCCACCTCACGTACACGATTTCTATGCACGACTGGCTCAGAGCGGAACGAGACAAGCTCAACGTTCTTATCCGCAAAATAGTCAAGAGGGCTCTCGGGCTACCCATCAGGACCCATACCGAGGATCTCTTGAAGCTGGGGGAACATAACACCGCCGAGGAGATTGCCGAAGCCCAAGAACGCGCGCAACTCACTCGCCTGGGCACCACAGCAGCAGGTAAACGCATCCTCGAAGAGCTGGGTTACCACCCTGCGGGATTCTCGATGGTCAGTACCCCGATCCCTAGGTGCATTCGAGACAAGTTCGAAGTGGCCCCTGTGCCCCGAAACGTCCATCCCATCCACAACGAGGGCAGACGCAAGGCTAGAGCAGCCGCCATCCTCAAACAGATCAAGCGACACGACATTAGCGCAAGCTTCGTCGACGCTGCGGAGTACAGTGACGGGAAGACCTTTGCCGTCGTTGTGGTCGACTCGGGCGGCAACATTTCCAATAGCGCCTCGATTCGCACTTCAGACCCCGGAGTCGCCGAGCAAGTCGCCATCGCCCTCGCCCTGCTAGACGGTCGTGGGTCCGAAATCTATAGTGATTCCAAAACGGCAGTTAGGGCTTTCCAAAAGGGTTGCATTGCCAAGGAAGCTGTTCGTCTTCTTAGCGGCTCGAGTCCACATGCTCTCACAAACCATTCAATTCACTGGTTTCCCGCTCACGTAGGATCGGTCGAGGGTGCTCCCCCGAACCTCAATGAGTCTGCCCACAAGGCTGCGCGTGACCTCACCGACCGCGCTTCCTCTATAAGGAGCATTGACTCCCCTCCTCTCTACGGTCACAGGGACGCTCCCGCTACTCCCAGCGAGATTATTAAATATTTCTACATGTCCAGAGGGGTCTTTCCACCCCGTCACCCCAAGTTGAATAGGGCGCAAGCCGTTTCGCTTAGGCTCCTACAGACCAGCACATATCCGTGTCTGTCCGCTCTCCACGAGGCTTACCCCCACGTGTATCGCGACGACGCCTGCCCGTCCTGCGGCCAGACCTCCACTCTACCTCACATACTCTGGGAGTGCGGGTCGACATACCCCAAGTTCATCAAGGAGGAGTGGGACTCGCTTTTGCGTAGCCCCGCTCTAGAAAAGCAAATCCTGGCCGTCCGGCGTGCCCGCGACCGGGCCGGTGGGCTAGACCTGCCGGTCCCGACGTGGGACTACCGGGTGCGCGACGAGTTCGCGTCCTCGCCGGACCTAAAATAAAGTTTATTCACTCACTCACTCACTCACTCACTCCAGTCAGGATATGATTATGTTTGCTTAATGCACTCCAACCCATTTTTATTCTTCGGTACATTTCCTTCTTATGACCAGGGTCCCCTGTGGGTAATATACCTAGTTGAACGTATTCCTTCACAGATTCTACAGGCTGACTGGTGTTCATGAACTCTTGTTCCCTTGCCCGGCTATTGATCATTATTTTTGTTTTCTGCATATTAATCTTCCACCCCACTCCTATAGTCTATCTTTTAAGGTCCTCAATCATTTGTTGTAACTCGACCCCAGTGCTGCTGAACAGGACAATGTCATCTGCAAATCTAAGGTTGCTGACATATTCGCCGCTGATCTTTACTCCTAGGCCTTCCTAGTTTAATAGCTTGAATAGCTTGAATAGCTTCCAAGCATGCGGATAATAGCATTGGAGAGATTGTATCTCCTTGCTTGACCCCTTTCTTTATATTGTTACGCGAACGAACGATTAAGAACTGGAGACTATTCACAAAGTATATTTACAAGGGATAACTGCAGCGCTGGCCAGTTCAGCCGACAGCTCGAGAGCCAGAGAGTGTGCGTCGTCTTCGTCAGGGCACCCGCGTGCATCGTCCACGAGGAACACGCAATATGCATGTATCAATATGTATGTTCCTACTTTTCTTGTTGAGAATGAAGGTAGCTGTGGGATCTCTGTCGATACATTCCAAGATATTTACGTAGCATGCTGTACTCCTTGCTTACGTAATGCCTTTATGACTGCTGGTATCTCGATTGCATCAAATGTCTTTGCGTAATCTATGAAACCCATGTAGAGAGGCTGATTGTACTCTGTACTGTTGCGATTTCTCGATTACCTGATTGATGACATGGATGTGATCCATTATAGATTATCCTTTCCAGAAACCTGCCCTTGGTTCCCTTGGTTGACTGAAGTCCAATGGTGCTCTTATTTTATTGTATGCTATCTTATTGAATATTTTATATAATATTGGAAGTAAGCTAATGCATCTACAATTTTTCAATTCTTTAACGCCTCCGTTTTTGTAGATCAGTATAATGCTGGCATTCTTCCAGTTCCCTGGGACCTTTGAAGTCGATAGGTAGTTTGTATAAAGGGCCGCTAGTTTTTCAAGCATTATGTCTCCACCATCTTTGATTAAATCGACTGGTAGGACATCTTCTCCTGCCACTTTTCCCCGTTTTATGTCTTGCCAGGCCCTCCTAATGTCATCGCCTCTCTAACTTGTTCATTTCTACTTTGAATGGACGTATCGTGGCTGCTTTGTGTGCTGTACAGGTCAGTGTAGAATTATTCCGCTGCTTTTACTATATCTTCGAGATTGTTGATGCTATTAGCTTGATTATCTTTCAGTGCATACATCTTCGTTTGTCCTATGCTAAGCTTCCTTCTTACTGATTTCGTGCTGCGTCCACTTTTTACTGCTTCCTTAGTCTTTCTCACGTTATAATTTTGAATATCCCGTCTTTTACCCTTGTTGATCAGTTTTGACAGTTCCGTGAATTCTATCTCATCTCTTGAGTTGGACACTTTCATTCTTTATCGTTTCTTTATTAGGTCCTTTATTACTTGGGAGAGTTTACCAACTGGTTGCCTTGGTGCTTTACCTCCCACTGCAGCTGGTGCTTCTCAAGCCAGCCTAGTTGCGGTTTCATTCATTACCTCTATGTCATCTTCACCTCTCTGTACTCAGGCTGCATATTTGTTTGCAAGTACCAGCCTGAATTGGTCTGTTTTTAGCCTTACTACGTCTAGGTTGGCCTGTTTCCTCTTGACCAATTTTACTCTTTCTCGATTCAAATTGAGGCGAATCCGAGCCCTCACTCATCTATGATCACTGCACTTTATCCTACCTAAACCTTCTACCTACTACCTTATGCTGGGATTGGCAAAACGTATGAAATCTATTTCATTTCTTGTTTCACCATTAGAACTTTTCCATGTCCACTTTTTGTTCCAACGCTTCCTGAAAAAGGTGTTCATTATTCGCAGCTTATTCAGGTCAGGCGGTCAGGCGCGCACTGACCGCCTGACCGGCTCTTCTAAAGCCACAAAAACATGCCGCCAACGACACCCCTGAATGCTCCATAACATCTCGCTTCCCCAACAGCCTCTCATGCCGTTCTTTTACTTTTCATGTTCCCTGTTCCCCTCTTGGTGCCTTCTTTTTTGTCTCCTTTTTTCTTTTCTTTTCTCCCCGTCTTCCCACTCTCCCGCTCTTGTCCCCTCGTCTTAGAAACTACGCACACAAACATCAGTCGACAGCGCTGATTCTCTTTGAAGTCTCTCCCTTTACAACCAGCCGCCACCGACAACAACCACACGGGACGTCACTGTACTAACTCTTTAAAACTAACATGCCGAGGATGACGAGGCCGCCTTTGACGAAGATAGTCCCGAATATGGGACTACATTGAATGAAACTATGGCGCCGACTTGGTGCACTGCGGTTCATGCCACTAGTCTAGGCAGGTCTTTAACCAACCTTTTTGATGCCAAATTGCGTCACTTGCTATACGACAATAGGCGTGTCCCCCTCTTCTGTGAACACCTTTGACGCAAACTTGAATAACTAGGTATTTGCTACTAGGTATTTGCCATTCTACACTAACAAAACTTTGCGGGAGAGCTCACCTCGCACTGACTTTCGATAGTAATGTGTCGGCATTGAACAGCTAAGCAACGTGTTGCCACCGTCGGGACGAGCTACGTGTGAGGTGTGTACTGCAGCGTGATTCCTCTTTCACGCTTCTCTAAGAACCCTCGAGGCCATCTAGCGCCACCACCACAGCTAAGCTGGCGCGTGGCATCCGAAAAGCACGGCGCGCAGGTACATGCAAGCGCTCATAAACGTGTCATGCGGCAACCGGGCTCCTCGCTTGCGCTTCTTTCTGGACACGCTGCGCCATCTAGTGGCACTGCCGAGAAGTCCGCCCATGACCCCCGAGATGATGAGCGTGGCACACCGGTGCCTGCGAACGCTGGGATTCGCTCCCTTGCCTGCTGCAGGATGCGTACGATGCTGAACGGAATCGAACTTATGTCACAAGGATTCCTCAAGGAGAGCAACCCGATGCTTGAGCAGGCTGCGCCAGAAGCGCACTGGGTGTGTTACACGTTTCGATGAAGGTCTCTGACGCCAACGCCTTAGCGAGCTGTGCCACGAATGCATTGGGGATCTGCCACTCTTCAATGAACCGCTCGCCAACTTCGGTCATTGAGTTTGTGAAACTGGGTGTGCAGCAAGGGAGGGAACAATTCGCAGGCACCGGCGCTCCGGGCTTCTCGTTTCGGAGGCCGCATACAGACTTTTCGGCAGCGCCACCAGATGGCGCAGCGTGTCCTTAGCGTTCTCAGCGTCCTCAGCGTGTCCTTAGCGCAGCGTGTTTTACAACGTTCGCACGCACCGGCTCGCCATGCATTTCAGAAGCCAGGCGCAGGCTTCACGGAAGCAGCACTAGACGGCGCCGAGCGTGCTTAGGGAAGCGCGAAGAAGGAGTCCCGCTGCAGTACACGCCTCATGAGTAACTTGTCTCGGCAGTTACAATTCGTTGTGTGGCTATAACGGTTCAATGTCAAACGGAACACCATCGACAGTTATCGTGAGACGGGTTCTGCCGAACGGTTTCATTTTTTCCAGATAATTTTTGAACGCTGGGTTATGTGTATACGATGCAGCGCAATTTCTTGAAATGTCGCAATATTTTAATGAGTTTTAATAAAGTGCATGAATATCTAAGCAAATATCTACTTTGTATGGAGCCCCGATCAGAAGATTGAGCTTAGCAGGTGAGAGGCACAGTCGCTCAGCCACTCTGGGAAGTCCAGCGCATGGTTTGATACTTGTAATTAAAGGGTGGCTTTTTTTTAATCGTGTCTATTCAAAAAGTATATGGCCCAGCATTTGAAAATTTGCTTTCTTTGTTAAAGGCGGTTGTAATGACAACATTTGAATTATTAACAAATTTAGTCTTACAATAGTTTCAAATGATTTCAAGCGTCACCTCTCTTCGGCAATGCAACTTAATAAACGACTTGTGGCATACGAAGCGCCACATTTGCATGCCGAGCAATGACGAGAGCTTAAAATTGCGACTCTCCGGAGTTTCTATAGAATTCTCGCGTACGTGATAACGTCGGTATTAGTGTGTGCATTGACCTCATTGGGAGCGTCCTGTATTTTGGAAATGTTTGCGAGAAAGGATTACGTACCCGGGGGAGTGGCTATGCCGTACCCTTTAGAGTCCAGCTGTCCGCCTATCTGCGTGAGCTGGCAGTTCTTCTGCATCATGTACTCGATGGTGGTGGACTCCATCAGGTAGGCGTAGCCGCCGCGAAGCACACGTTCCACACCTTTCTCGTTGGTCTCTGCGAACACGCTAGGCTGAGCAGCCTCCATGGCCGCCCACATACGCTTAATGAGCGGTGAGTCCGAGGACTGCGGAAAGGAAAGAACACCGGTTAGATGTCACAAAGGTACATATTCTTATATTCTGTATGCTTATGCGAGTTCACTTAGTACTTTGATGCTACTCGAAGTTGTACGTTTATTTAATTGCGTAGTCTCGCCTGGATGGCGCAGCATTGACACGATAAGCAGACTTAGCTTTGTGCATGAATTCGTCAGGTAATATTCTAACAATACGCGGTTGCTACGTGTCACCGCAATACCTGCTAATGCTATAGTAAATACCTGCTAGGCGGAAGGAACAGCGCCTTGGCCACTACGAGGCATCTCACACAGCTGGCGTAGGGTGCCTCGATAGTGGCGCCGCCATCAGGGGCGGTACTGTCAACTCACCACAAGCTGACGTGATGAGACGTACAGACGTACAGACGTACAGACGTCGCACGTCTGCGGTGCACGAGATGAGACGGACGGGGAACCGCCGACTTTGTTCAGCACGCAATCAAGTCAAAAGAGAAAAGAAACTATAGGCCAGAATTTAGCCCTGCTAACTCTCTAAGTATGCCATAGCGTACTTAGAATGTCACACTCTTAGACAAAGGTACACCCTTTGGAATGTACATCTGCCACACAACAATAATCGTCATCTCCCTTGCTTGCGTTTTATCTCTTGAAAACGCCGCGCCCGCTACTTTCCTGTCGGAAATGCTATGTCATGCTGATAACGTGCATGCCGCTCATTACTGGGAAGTACCGGGCTCGCAGTGTTAAGGAAAGGAAATGCGGGCAAGACAGCTGACCTTTATTGTTGTGTGGCAAGATACAACCCAAAGGGTGTAATTTTGTTTTAGAGTGCATGATTGTGGACGTCTCGATAGCTGCGCACGCGCGCGTCAAGGATGGCGTTGCACATAGTCGTTTATCGGAGTGACATTTCCTTACATCCTGTTCATTACAGACTTGCGATTTCGGGCCGACTATGACGCCACCCGAGTGCGGCAAATGTACCTCGAGCTTTATTTTACATACCTTCAAGGGACGATGAATGCCACCTATGGCACTATAAACAAATGCGTAACCGGTGGTGGGATCAAACTTCTACCTTCACAGCACCGCTGGTGCCGTTAGGTTGACCTGTAATGTGTGTTACGCTAAGATCAGCGCATGCACGCAGCAGCTCAGCAAAAGCAGCTGTGTGGTTATAGTGCGTGTGCGCGCAAAGTTCATTCCAGCAGCGGAAGGCCGAACGCTGTCCTGCTGCTACCGATGGAAAGGAGCGCTAATATGGTCTGTCCACATTGTTTCGCCGTTTTTGCGGACAAGCAACACCGAGTCTTTGTAAATCTTCTAATCTTCTGCGCGTGGGCCGCGCATGCGCCGTCAACGGCGACGCCGCAAAACAGCGCTAGCGGCGTGACTGGCGTCGCGAATGCGTTTAAAGCGTGCGCGTAATTATTATTTCAAGCAAACGTCAGCATAGCACAAAATGTTTATCACATAGGTATAGTTTGCAAAGCCTTATTGTGTAAGTGCGTTCCCCGTAATATTCGGCGTTTATTCGATCCCGTCATCCTCGGTTTGCCGCGGCACGCACTTTTTATGCATCTTTTATTTGTTAATATTTTGACACTCTGTGGGTCTTGGGGCAAAGATTTCATTTGGTGTAATAATTAGTCGGGGTCAGCGGGACCACGCTACAGATACCAGATGTGGGTGTCATAATCGATGAGCGAGTCTTCTGGGAGAGCCCCGATGGGAAATTAGGTGGTTATTTCGTTGCGACCTTACATGTCTTACAGTCAGGTGGTGTCGGGCCCGCTCTCTAGATATAATAATTGACCTTTTCAGAGAATCACGCTCTTTCCTAGCGGCAGCCTACGGAGGAACCCGGATGGAAGTGCGCCGGCTCCGCTATCGTCAGTTACCGTTATGTATTTGCCTGGGCGTTGTGACGGACGCAAGCAACATCATGCGTTTTCTTGCTCTTTTATGTCAGCAAGCAAGGGCAGTGCAAGCTCGGTATGTACAAACATTCGCTCATCACACTTGAAAGCTCGAAAAATCATGTAAGTCATCACTTGTTACGTTATATGTTACTGGGAGCACTGTCCGCGAGGGTCTTATATAGCGACGTGTGTTCTTGGCTTGAAATATTAGAGGGAAAAAAAGAAAAACATTCTAGATGTACCAAAGCTGCGTTATTGCTTAAATTTTTCCGACGAATCACTTTTCTTGCCTGCATCCTTCAAAGTAACACTTGGTGTTGTTACTTTCCTAGTTTGTCAAGGAAATACTCCAAATTTGTATTTGTCTGCACGTCTCAGATACACCCCCGAGCAATGGACGGCTCTTTTGTGCCGTATCGCAGATGGCGGAAGTAAAATTACAGACATGTTTTAGACATTACCCACTGCGATTAGTGCAGGCAAATGCAACACAGTATTTGTCTTATTTTTTGATAAACCTAGCAAGCAACTGCAGAAAGCTTTGTATACCCGCCGTGGTTGCTCAGTGGCTATGGTGTTAGGCTGCTGAGCATGAGGTCGCGGGATCGAATCCCGGCCACGCCGGCCGCATTTCAATGAGGGCGAAATGCGAGAACACCCGTGTACTTAGATTTAGGTGCACTACGGCGCGCCTCATAATCACAAAGTGGTTTTGGCACGTAAAACCCCATAATTAAAAAAAAAAACTTTGTATGCATAAATACTGTCTAAAGTACGCCGGTTATGTCACTTCCGCCTTCAGGAGAAAGGTAGACCACAGTCTTCAAGATTTGATTCTAATAGATGCACGTGGGTGCACCTGGCAACGTGTAGACGAAGGCAATTTCGCAGTTTTAGAAGCGAAGCTGTATATGGCTAGCCGATTCGTCCATCCGTCAGTCTGTCGGTCGCCTGTACGCCGAAGACTTCTCCGGCGTGACCCCGTGTGCCTGCGCCCAAAAAGTTAGCCAACACCACCTAGATAGCACAAAGGCATGTTTACTCCGATCTATGACGTCACGCTAGCTGGCCTGAAAGTTCTATTCAAAATGCTAGAGAGACGAAAGCGGTGGCGTAAAACACTGCTGCCTACTCAGGAGCATCCATACTAGATTCTATTGCAGTCGGGCCACGTAACATGAAATCTGAAATCATGATGGGATTGAGCCCCCAATCCTGACACTGCATACCGAGAATCCAGCACCCTGTCAAGCCGTGGTTTCATGAACCGTCGGGATTAACCAAGTGATAAAAACCAGGGCCGCACGTTTCAGCTTCGCTGGTTAACGATCTGTACGGAGTGCTTGGCCGGTGATTTTTATTCTTAACAAACTAGGCAAATAACAATGCTATAGAAATTCGATTTTTCAGCAAAATGTTTCCAAGAACGGCGTCGCGGTAAACACAAAATCATTTTTCTATAATTGTATGCGTTCCATAATGGCTGATGAGAGCTTCGCTGTAATAGATATATGCATTGTTATGATATCATTTAGCACGTGAAGATAAAAACAATGCCGGTCAACGGAGGCCTGACGACCTGAGATTACGATAAAGTGAATTGGGCAGGCTCGGAGGCGTGCTCCGTGGAGTGGGGCTTCCAGAGCGCGCTGGGGGGTGTTCGCGTACATGATCGGCTGTCCATGATTCTCACTTTTCTCAGTTATACACCATTTACGCTTCGTCACATTTCAGGACGGTAATGCGGCGAAGCTATATAAGCCCCTACCGCGATGGCTTCTTTGCTGATCTCTTATTGTTGCTGCCTATTGAAAAAAAAAAGCGTTACAACCCCTCCTCATCTGGGAACAGGGGTGCACGCGAAACTTAATTGTCCAACCCTAGGGGAGGGGTTGGTTAGTTTCTTGAGCGTTTGAGGCACATTAAAGAGACATGGTTGTTGGCCTTCATTATCACAACGCTACCATCAATTCATTTGCTTTCATGTACGAAATAACGGTATTTTGTAAATAACATTTTGGGCAACGTCTTTTTTCTACGTATTGCGTTCTCACCCGCTAGGAAATACCTCACAAGGGGTCTTTCTGGAAATAAAGTGAAAGTGATAATATGTGTAGATTTTCAGCGTTTCCCAAGGGGAGCTTTTCTAACGTTGCTTTTCGGTAGCCAGATCTTCAAGCAGGTCGCATTGAGGGGGCCTATTGCCCGTGACTTTGACGTGTCAGGGGAGCCACTGGAACCTTACGACGCAGAGCGACCTGAGCAACTCTTTGTCGAAGCACGTACGGAAAGCGAGCGCGCCCTTTCAAAGGAGAAGCCCGCACAGGCACGAAGCCAACTCTGGCTTGGTCATTCATCTTTGCTTCTGGTTACTTTCTTTCCTAGTGATTAAAGCCTACAACACTTATAAGAAAGATCACGAAAGGCAGAGCACGATAATTTTTTTTCACAGGTCTGCGAGGTATCAAGCTTGGGCGGTGATTTTTATTCTTAACAAACGAGGCAAATAACAATGCTATCAAAATGTTATTTTTCCGCAAAATGTTTGCAAGAACGGCGTTGCGGTAAACACAAAGTCCCTTTTCTATAATTCTATGCGTTCCATAATGGCTGATGAGAGCTTCGCCGCAATAGATATATGCATTGTTATGATATCATTTTGCACGTGAAGATAAAAACAATACCCAATACATTTAATCCATTGATAGCGTTCAGTTTTGATTTGATGTTTATTTCTTTCAAACGAAAGGGGAAGCCAAGGCACAAGACGGTAGGCCTGACTGGGCCATGGCTTCCCGTTACAGACAGCAGTTATTACAGTTACAGTCAGCAGTTGTTACAGAGTCTTTCAAGCTATGTTGTGTTTTTCACTAAGGAGAGTTCATTTCAAAACATCAATTGTACCTCCCAGTGTTTTGCTGGCTCGAGGAAAAGAAAAAGAAAGATAACTGAAAGACACGGATGCTAGACAGAACGCAGCCGATGTGGCTAGCCAGCAGTGGAATAAGGGGGAAAGGAGGAAATAGTGTCCCTATAAATAACAAATGCAGCTGAACATTCAAAATGCTAATCAGGATCTTGGAATTTCTGTACTACTTTCAGCAAGCATTGTTATGTTTCTGTAAACAGTATCTCTGTTCTCAGAGAAGTTCCTTGCACCTATTTTTGTTTTTAGCCAAATTCAATTGCTATGAGGAGCAATATAATTGACTTCTTTTTTTTTTTTTTTTTGAAACTGTGCTTGATGTAGTGCACGGCCACAGAGAGGTGCCATAGGCTGCTCGTCTTAAACAATGCACTTTTTCACTACTAAAAAAAAAAAAATATGGGCTTTAAGGCGCCAAAGCCGCTTTCTGATTATGAGGCACGCCTTAGATGAGGACTCCGGAAATTTAGACTACCTGCGGTTCTGTAACGTGCACCTAAATCTAGGTACGCGAGTGTTTTCGGCCCCATCTAAATGCCGCCGCCGCAGCCGGGATTCGATCCCGCGATCTCGTGCTCAGCAGCCCAACACCATAGCCACTGAGCAACCGCGGCGGGTGTTTTTTACTTCGAGCTGGACATAATATTATGACCTTTTCTTTTTTGCCAGTAAAAACAAATGGCTCATCAGGTGCTTAAACAAAGTCGAATTATTAATTAAGCAGTAGAACAGAAATTAAAACAAGTTATTTTTTCGGCAGTATGATAGCCACTGTTGTGGATGTCAGTAACTATATTTAAATCTTAAATAGGCTCAGCATCTCCTACAATTTGGGACATTCACCACTAGCGCAATCTTTAAGTAGCAGGTGCGAAGCGGTCACCACACTGAATGGGGAACATCTTTATAAAAAATTAACAACTTTGCCCTGTCCGAAAATGGTGGTAAGCGAAGCTTGTCTTGCGTGCACCTGACCTTCGAATGAATGTTTGGTTTTTATTGGCGCAAGGGCCAGGTGTGGCCAAAGAGCGCCAAGCCAGTGTTGATAAATTTGCAATGTAGTTATGAGTTCAATGAGGTTGATGTGACGTGGCTGCAAAGGGGCCTTAAAATAATCGCTCTAGAGTGCGTAAAATCTATCTGTTATAAGATTATGTCGATGATAATGACATGTTCTATGAGCAATAAAATCTATCGTGAGAGAATGATGCATTATAAAAGATATGTGAGATAGTAAAATCACCTGGAGCACTACTGCCTCGCCAGAGCCCTTGAAACACAAGGGCCTGGAGGCATGTGCTATACAGTATGACTATCACAGCGGCATCCTCTCAAGAGAGGAAGCGCTACAAATGTATAGGACTAATAACGTGTAGGACAACATCTCTTAGGAAACCTAGGACACTGTTTGTATTAAAAAGCAGTTCTGGACCGAGAAACATTACAGGATGAAGAGGAATGTGTTGGCGGTATGCTAAGGAAAAATGTATCCTTCTCTCAGATTCGCCTTTCCGACACTCCAGGAGGACGTGGAGCACGGTCAGCCCGTCCCCGCATCTGCCACAGGTTGGAGGGTCATTTCCGGTGAGTAAAAAGTTATGGGTGCCAAATGTGTGTCCTATTCTAAGACGACAGAATAGGACATCTGTCCGGCGTGATTTTATTGCAGAAGGCCAGAAGCCTAATTGTGGTTTTATTACGTGCAGCTTATTATTTGTTTCCCTGTCCCACAAGCGTTGCCAGTAGTTTCGCAGTTTCCTGCGCAAGAAGGGCCTTAGATCTGTGACAGGGACTGCAGCAGTAGGATGAACAGAATACGATGCAATTGATGTGGCCATCTGGTCCGCCAGAACGTTACCTTCGATGCCCCTATGACCCGGCACCCAGCAAATGATGACATGCTGGTTACATATATACGCTTTACATAGGACGGAATATAGTTCATTGATTACTGGATTTTTGTGCTTACAAAATGACATCAATGCCTTCACAGCGCTTAGGGAGTCCGTATATATAACAGATTTTTTTAGTTTTGTTTTCCTTATATGCTTTACAGCCGACAGTAGTGCGTAGGCCTCAGCCGTAAAGATGCTTGTTTCCGGATGCAGTACATCGGATACCGAGAAGGATGGGCCGACGGCTGCATAGGACACCCCCTCGCGTGACTTCGATGCGTCTGTGCAGAACTCCGTGCAGGAGTGTTTGTATTGGAGTTCCCGGAAATGCATATGGATTTCAACCTCTGCAGCGTGTTTTGTAACTTGCATGAAAGATATGTCGCATTCTATCATCTGCCACTCCCAAGGAGGCAGCAGCTTAGCTGGAGGCATTAGGTGATGTTTGAGGATTGGGACATCCATTTCAACACTAAGCTCCCTCACACGAAGTGAGAAGGGCTGTCTTACAGAGGAACGATTACGAAAGAGTGTATCATATGTCATATCGTTAAGGGTATTAAAACACGGATGTTCAGGGTTAGAGTGGACTTTCAGGAAATATGTTTGGCTGATGTATGTTCTCTGGAGATGGAGTGACCACTCGTTTGATTCGACATACAAACTTTCAATGGGACTTGCTCTAAAAGCGCCAGTGGCCAGTCGAATTCCTAAATGGTGAACCGGATCTAGCACCTTTAGCGCGCTTGGGGCTGCAGAATGATAAATCACGGCACCGTAGTCCAATCGTGATCGAATGAGGCTTTTGTGAAGATTCATCAAACATTTTCTGTCGCTGCCCCATGTTGTATGGGATAAAATTTTCAGTAAGTTCATTGTTTTTAAGCAATTCACCTTGAGGTACTTTATGTGTGGAATAAATGTTAGTTTAGAGTCAAGTATGATACCTAAGAACTTGTGCTCTTTGTTCACAGGGATTTGCTGGCCATACATTTCAATATTGGGATCTGCAACGAGGCCTCTCTTTCTTGTGAAAAGCACACAAGAACTTTTGTTCGGGTTCACTTTAAATCCGTTTTCGTCTGCCCATTTAGATACTTTGTTCAAGCCCTGTTGTACTTGCCTCTCACACACTGCAAGGTTGCAGGATTTGAAGCCTATTTGTATATCATCTACGTAAACAGAATAAAAAATGGCTGGCGGTAATGAAGCACGAAGGCTGTTCATTTTCACGATAAAGAGTGTGCAACTAAGCACACCACCTTGAGGTACACCAGTTTCTTGTATGAAAGGTCGCGACAGTACATTGCCGATTTTCACGTGGAAGGTACGTTTAGACAGATAGCTTTCTATTATGTTTAGCATATTTCCACGGATGCCCATCCCCGACAAGTCCCGCAAGATCCCGTATCGCCACGTCGTGTGGTACGCCTTCTCCATGTCGAGGAATATCGATAGGAAGAACTGTTTATGTACAAATGCATCGCGGATATTTGCTTCAATGCGTACAAGATGATCAGTTGTGGACCGCCCTTCTCTAAAGCCACACTGATAGGGATCAAGCATATCATTCAGTTCAAGGAAATGTATTAGTCTACGATTAATCATCTTTTCGAATAGCTTACAAAGACAACTTGTAAGAGCTATCGGTGATAACTCGCCGCCAAGGAAGGGTCTTTGTCCAGCTTCAAAACGGGAATAACAATAGCCTCCTTCCATGAGGATGGGAGGTATCCGGCAGCCCAGATAGAGTTGAAAAGTGCCAGAAGTCTCATTTGTGTGTCTTCATGCAAGTTTTTAATCATGTCATAGATGATTCTGTCAGCTCCCGGTGCAGAGCTTCTACATGTGCTCAATGCAGCTTTAAGCTCGGCAATATTAAAAGGACGGTTATATGGTTCATCTGGACGGCATTTACGATCAAGTGTCTTAAGTTCAGCTAATTGTTTATATTTGAGGAATGATTTTGTGTAATGTGTGGAGCTTGATACCTGTTCGAAGTGTTCGCCCAGAGCGTTCGCCTGGTCCTCTAAGGTAGTCCCTTGGTCGTCCACTAAGGGCAGAGGGTGGATTTGTTGCCCCTTTATCTTTCGTACGCCATTCCATACTTTGGACTCTTGGGTATAGGAAGTGATGCCCGAGAGAAACCTCTCCCAGCTAGCCCTCCTTGCCTGTCTCCGTGTGCGCCTTCCTTGTGACTTTGCGAGCTTAAATTATATGAGGTTTTATGCTGTGGGGGAGCGGCGCAGCAAACCCCACGCTTTGTTTTGTTTCTTTCGTGCCAGTCTACACTGTTCATTCCACCAGGGTACCCGTCTTTTACAAGAGAAACCTTGTGTTTGGGGAATGAACTTTTCAGCTGCGTTGATTATAAAACAAGTAAAATATGCTACTGCATTGTCTAAGCTAAAATCAGTGATAAAATCTCGTGATAAGTAAGTTGCTTCCTTAAAATCATTCCATTCGGCGGAGGCTAGTTTCCATCGGGGTGTATGTAGGGGGCATTCATATTGAGGCGTTGACTTTAACATTACAGGGAAGTGGTCACTTCCATAGGGATTTTTCATTACGTGCCATTGCAAGTCCGGGTAAATTGAAGCCGAGCCAATAGACAGGTCTATTGATGAATATGAATTATTATGAATATTATAATAAGTTGGCTCCTTCTTGTTGAAGAGGCATGCACCGGAGTTCACAAGAAAATTTTCAATGAAACGACCTCTCGCCTCACATCGCGAGTCCCCCCACATGGTGTGGTGTGCATTAAAATCGCCTGCGAGTATGTATGGGTGCGGAAGCTGGTCAATTAGTTTATAAAAATCACTTTTTTCCAGATGAAAGTTATGCGGTATGTATATGCAACATACAGTGATCAATTTATTAAAAAGAATTGCCCGAATTGACACTGCCTCAAGGGGCGTCTGAAGGGCGACCTGGTGACAAGCTACGGACTTGTCTACAACTATTGCTACACCGCCAGACGAGGTATTCGCCTCGTTGCGGTCTTTACGGTAGATGGCGTACTTACAAAGAAAGTTTGTGTGCATTTAAGATGTGTCTCCTGAACACACAGCACCTTTGGGGTATGTTTGTGTAAGAGTTCATTAATGTCATCGAGGTTGTGGATAAGACCTCTAATGTTCCAGTGTATTATTTGTGTAGCCATATTGTTCGTGTTTTTATGCTGTGTGTCAAGAGGAGTCAGGTTAGAGAAATGACTTACGGAGCCTTTTCAGGCCCCGTGATTATGGTACGGGTTTTGTCTTTCTTGGAGCGGTTGCGAGACTCGCGCCGCTCCCGAGGCGCTAGATGCGCCTTCTGGCTCGGGGTTGTGTCCATTGACTCTTGGGAGCCGCTGGACTTCCGCTCACACGAGCGGGGAGTTTTCAGCGTAGGCCTTGCCTCGAAAAGCAGGGCCTTGGAGGCCACCAACCCAGAGGTCGATGGGCCCTCCTTCAGGGACGGCGTAGCAGCGCTGGCTGCTGACTCCAGGGGGGCTGGTGGCAAGGCCGCAACCACACTCGTTGTGGGCTGGGCCGGAGCCGGAGTCTGCTGCGACGTTGCCCCTTTGCGCGCCGCACCAGCATACCCTGAGGTATGGAAAAAGGAAACACGTTTCCGCGCTTCTTGAAATGAGATGTTTTCTTTGATTTTCATTGTGAGTATGTCTTTTTCTTTTTTCCATGTAGGGCAAGTTCTTGAGTATGCTGGGTGTCCACCATCACAGTTGGAACAGCGGAGTGTGCCATTACAGTTGTTTGATTCATGTTCGTGTTCGCCACACTTTGCACAGGTTAGTCGGCCACGGCAGCTTTGCGAACCATGGCCATATCTCTGACACTTGAAGCATCTTCGGGGGTTTGGGATGTAAGGCCTGACTCTAATTTTGGTATATCCCGTTTCTAGGGTTTCTGGTAGCACGCTCGATGCAAAGGTAAGGATGAGATGCTTAGTAGGAATATCTTGGTTTTCTCGCTTGATCTTTATTCTTTGAACTTGGATAACATTGTGTTCTTTCCAGCCCTCCAGGAGCTCTTCCTCGCTCAGGCTCAATAGATCTTCATCAGAGATGACTCCTTTGCACGTGTTCAATGATCGGTGGGGAGTAACGGTGATTGCCACATTACGGAATGCTAGGAGATTAGAGAGTTTGCCATGCTGTTGAGTGTCGCGGACCTCAAGAAGAAGGTCGCCACTGCTCATTTTCGTTACTTTGTAGCCAGCACCTAGTGTGTCGGTAAGGCATTTAGCTACGATGAAAGGTGAGAGAGTTATAACTGTCTTTTTGGGATCTTGACTGTGTATCACATGAAAGCGGGGGAAAGTTTCTTTGCGCTGGCTGAATAGCTGAGAAGTTTCTTCGGTGCGTCCTCGTTTTGAAAGAGGACGATCGGAAAGGGGGGGGGGAATGACGTCTTAGCCATGCAGAATAATTTAATTTCGGCAGCTACGCCAGCCGCCCACCACCGAGCCCAACAAGGGGACGCCACGAGTCCGGGAGGAAACGCAGACGCCAGCTGTACGTAGCCACTATAACCCAATATAAAATACCCAAGGTTGGATACATACACCAGGTTAACCCTTGCCGCCAAGGAGAAGGAAGTAAACAGAAGAGAGAAGGAGACAGGAAAGGTGGAAAGTGAGGGAAAGACGAAGGTTGTAGGAAGAGAGAAACAGGAAAAGGCGACTGCCGATTTCCTCCAGGTGGGTCAGTCTGGAGGTGCCGTCTATGTGAAGCCGAGGCCGTAGAGGTGTGTTGCCTCCGCCGGGGGGCCTTAAAGGTCCAAACACCCAGCATCGGCTCAACCCCCAGGATCCCCTTTTCCCCAGACACGGCGAAGCCGCGCACGGCTACACGCGGGAGGGTCCGACCCTCGTGTGCTCGGGTACGTGGTGTCGCAACACACCAAACGCCTGCTGACGCAGACGCCCCTGCGGGGCCTGACCTTCGTCATGGTTAGGCAACCCACAAGTAACGATGCCCATTTGCTTCAGCCTCCCGCTCCCTCAGCTCGGGATCTTCTCGTTGTGTCGAATTGCCTGGGTTCGGGCGGCTCTAACGGCTGGATCGGCGCGCGGATGGCGAATCCATTCACGGCCGGGCGAGTTTTCGCCGCCGCTCATCAAATGCTGCCCATTCCTCGGGGGCGTTGCCGTCTCATTCGTTTTGCGAGACTGAACTAAGTGGAAACAAAGACGGCGCTTCGCGCGCGACACCCTTTCCTGCCCTTTCCTTCCACGGCGGAAGCGAAACGGCTCTGATTGGTTGCGCGCGTGGCGTGAGTGCGCCCATGCAGCTGAAATTCATAGTCCATGCCTGACCATGACAACACTACTTGTGAGCCAATACAAGCTTCGCTTGAAAATGACTACACCGTAATACTCCATACATTCAAATCGCTTCACTGAAGTAATTCGCTCAAAAATCACCAAGTTTGGTTTCATTCCGTTTTTACGCGCATGCGTATTTTGTTAGCTCATGAAATCGGCGGTATTTGAAGCCGCGAAGCACGCGAACAAGGACGGCGCCTTGGCCTCCGTGCTGGCCCACGACTGTCTACGAATTTCAGCTGCGTATGGCGCGGCCACGCGAGCCTTCTCTTGAATAAGATCTGCAATGCGGACAGTGTAGGCGTCTAGGCGCATGGAGGTCCAGTAGCGTCTTCTATGCTGTCGCACGTGTAGGTATTAGCGTGCGTAGTCGGTCATGATCTCGCGCAGTTAGCGATATAGTTCACCTCGGTTGTGATGCATGCGCCGTGACTTGAACGGTGAATGTCTATACGCAGGGATTCTTGCAAATATAATTAGTTGGAAGTTACGCTTTGTTTGTCTTCTTCTCGCAGCCCGTGTCTTTGCGAACTTGACCTGCCTTAAAGAAAACCATGCTGAAAGAACTAGCTCGGATTCAGACCCTTGCTCAACTTTCATATGCTTACGCGTTACCCGCGTTCACGAAGTGAAACGTCGCTGTAACTTTCTTTCTTTATTGCACGGCCACTTTTATGTACCCAATGAAGCTTTATTGCAAATATTTTGATGAGGTATTATAGCAATGCGCATTACAACGCTGAAATAATCATACAGACATAACGACTATGACAGACCCTTTGTAGATGTCAGGTTTGGCTTTCAGTGTATAACGTGGTAAGGATTGTGTCACCTTTTCTGAACCCTCTCCTGATAGGTAATTTTCTACTTTTCTTGTGGAGAACCAAGTTGGCTTTGGAATATTTGCAGATATTTCGCGAGATATTCACGCAAGCCTGCCGTACTTTTTGATTACGCGAGACATATATGACTGCTGGTACCTCTACTGAATCAAATGCTTATTCATAATCTACGAGGACCCCGCGCGAACTTTGTATAATGCTTGGAAATACTGAAAAACACGAATTTCTAACGATCCTGATTAGGTCGGTAAGTAACGCTAAAGTTTCGGGACTCATTTCATTTAAGATGCCATGCATATCTTCAAACATAGCATTTGTGTATCGCCCAATTCTCTCAGGACTTTCTGAAACCCAGCCAGTAACGGCAGCATGACATTGGTACACACTTGCTTAAGAAATGTTTTGCACAAGCAGTATGTAATCCACACGCATTTAACTTTGCACAAGGATTCTCTATTGAGATCTGCCCATGTTTCATGAAATAGATCTGGTGGCTAACGTAGCTATGTCATGGCAGAGAGCTAAATACTGTGTCGTTCCTAAAACATACTCATAAATCTGCGAACCACCTGCATGCATAATTTATTAGAAATTATCACTAAACGTATCACTAATGTATCACTAAATTTGATACAGTAACACATTTGAATTATATATCAGATGACACATTTAATTTCAATAACGCTTCCACTTCCCATTGCAAGTGGATAAGAAACAGTAAGCGTTAGTTTTCAATTCCTTTTTACAAACGTCCTGCTCAAGTTAATTTTTCTAACTCCAGCGTACAGAGGCATCTAGGATGCCGACACCTCTGTTTGGCCCGTGTAAGACTGTTCGTTGATCATTGACTAGCTAAGTGGTTCAAATTATCTTGCTGCCTCCTACATAACACTCAAACATAAAGAAATTACACTTACTCTAACATAGTCAGAACCCTTCGCAAGTGCAGCCTTTGTCAAGCATGTATAAAAGGCGAAAGTGTTTGCAGCTCCCATAGTTTCAATGACATTCTTAATCCATGCCAATGAATATACTTACGGTATGTTCCGTATAACTTATCACGCCGTATTCTTTCATTGTTTGCGGCAGTAAATCGTGGTGATTTGGTATCCATCAGAGAGCGCTTTTCAGCAAATCTCTTCGCTACCCTTCGAGTGTAGTCGCGCTTGAGGTGCAAAATCACCAAGAATCAATTATAGGAGGTCCAGCTCATCCCCTTTGAATAAGTGTAATAGTGCTCCTTCTTGCGCTGTATGTTGTGATCAGTATATAACAGGACATGAAGAATTTTCGATATTAAATCAACGTCGAATGCACTTGACGTGATCTTCCCATAAATCTCCAAGGCAAAAACGCCAGAGGTTGCTTTTTTAATTTTTTAGGCAGCACTGCTTTCCTCACCTTTCACCTTTCGAGCGACTGTCGGCAAGCATGACACATAGTTGCAGTGGGAGCCTTAAAGCAATTTGCTTAATGGCCTTGATTATCGCACATTCCCGTGAGCCCCTGTTTATTTTTCCAGCCAGATATGCACATCCTTCGCGTTAAAACGGCGCAATCAACTCGGCACGTTCTTGTATATGTGCTAGAAGAAAGAGCAGAAAGCGCCTATTCAGTGGTAGCGATTTGTTCTAAGAAACATAGAGTTTAAAAAGATGTCCCCGAAAAGGAAGCTTCATTTGCATGGAAATTAAGAAGACGGGTCTTTTCACTTGCGCATCCAAAACGAGCTGCCAGCGCGAAATGAATTGTCGGCGTCGCAGCTCTGACTTCCAGCAATAACAACTTGCAAAACCACCTTAGGTAGCCAAGCGGCGATGCTCATATTCTCTCGGTAGACGGGGACCACGTAAAGAATGGTGGTAAATAAAGCAAGAAGTCCATGCAGTGAGTGCGCCAGCAGTTGAGCAGATGAATATGTTTAGGTTAAGATGCTAACATATGGCTTCCCGAAGACATGCTGACATTGCGAGAACTCAGAAGCTGGGGTGGAATTCACTAAACAAACTTACGAACAAATCTTGGCGTAAGAAAGATCTTACGAAAAAAAAAGCGTATTCACAAAGCTAAAGTTGTTTGTAAGATCAGCAAGCTTGTGATGTCCCCCGCTGCAAAGACGAGCGCTGTAGTCGAAAAAATACGTATATGTAAGGGTAGCACAGTTGCGGACTTCAGCACTTGCGCCAATAGTAAACGTAAGTTGATTCACAAAACCTAAAGAGCCATCGCAAATGACGACTTAAGAAGAAATATACATGATAGGGGTGTAGCAGTCTTACGAACTCTATCTGCGGCGCTCGAGCTGACGTGGGCAAACATTGGAACGCACTGCTGCGGCTGATTGGCCACAGGTGACATCTGAGAGACGAGGATGGCGCGTCTCTCAGATATTATATCTTAAATATATAATATCTTTGAGAGACACGCTGTTTTATCATACATAAGTGCATTGAACTATTTGATTGCATAATTGGTTGAGGGTGCGCTGCTGTGGAATGCAGTGTCTCTCAGATATTATATCTTAAAGATATAATATCTTTGAGAGACACGCTGTTTTGTCATCTATAAGTGCATTGAACTATTTGATTGCATAATTGGTTGAGGGTGCGCTGCTGTGGAATGCAGTAACATTAAGTCTGTGCGGCGAACTTCTGCCTAATATCTGATAGGCTGCGTTTCTGTACGCGCGCAATACCCTGAATTTTCATACTCGTCATGACACTCCATTGGGTGTTAGCAAATAGAAGTGCAGTGTCCGTCCGTTAAAACAGTCAAGTTTGTTATTGATGTCTTTGAAACACTTCTGTCATCCTTTATTTATGTATTTTTTACGCACGCAGGCACGCACGTACGCACGTACGCATGTACGCACGCAGGCACGTACGCCCGCCCGCAGGCACGCACGCACGCACGCACGCACCCACGCACGCACGCACGCACGCACGCACGCACGCACGCACGCACGCACGCGCGAATCCACATTTCTATTTATATAACCACACTGACGAGTATTCCTGAAGGCTACCGAACTGAGTAACCGCCTGTGATACAAAGAAAACTTTCAGCGCGTCGGTGACATCAACGCTTGACTTCTTATGCTCCTAAAGTTTTCCTCCTCTTTCCCCAGTGCAGGGTAGCCAACTGCGCTCTGTCCTGGTTCTCTGCCTTTCATTTATCGCTTTCTCTCTCGCTTGTGAGTCTGTACCAGCTCTTCTAACTTTAATGACACGGAAGTTCTTGTTTAGGCACTGCAAAGAGCACTATGCCGGAATGTCAAAGACATGCACATTGATTAGTGCGCGATGCGGGCACATGCTTACTCACCCTTCTGCCGTAAAAAATAAAAATTTCAGCTTGATTTCTGAAGCTAATATGTTACTCTGATGTATGTTACTCTGATGTATTCTAAGTACGCTGTTCGTTCTCTAATAGATCATCCTTTGATTGAGATAAATCACTCAAATTTACCTTGAGCACTGCTTACCTTATTCTTTTTGGTACAGGGAAATTCATCAAAGTATGTTACGTTTAGTACTCTTGCTCTGTCAATACGTCCAAGCAGTGAAAATGGGCTTGATGGTGAACAACGATTATTCTTGCGAAAATAGCAGAACAGGACATGGAAATGAACCAGTGCGAGTAGGTCCGGACAGGTAAAGCGCTAACAGCTGACATCTTTTGAATTGTCAAGGACAGTGATGATGAGGTTAGGGCAGGCCTAATAGTAAAGTTTTGATCATTATGGTTTGTGACTTTGTGCGGACAATTCACTGTTAAATGCTTATTCAGAGTCTCTTGAGGAAAGAAGAGCGATATGTAATCAAGATTTGCACCCCTTCACCGCTTGGTCGATTGTTTTGCCTTTGACGGAGGTTCATAACCAGTATGGGCGATTAGCCGAAATTAGGGTGGAATCGGAAGGCGCTAATTACTGTCTAGGAAACAACATAAACATATTGTGAAGAATCCAAGCGATTACAACTACGATCGATGGCCCTTGCTGCATATTTAGACACGCCTTCATAATATTGTTACGCGAAGCTGAAGCCGAATGCTATTTACAATTTATTTACAGGTAAGCTCACGGAGGCCAATATGGCGACGCTATATCAAAAGCGGCACACACGTCGTTTTCGTCGTCCTCAGTGCAGCCACACTGTGGCGGCTGTTCCGTAGCATCACCCCCGGCTGTAGAAGCACCGTCATGGTGCCTAATATACACATCCGCGGTGAAAGGTGTGTGGTAGGGTTTTAATCTTGCCACGTGAACGATGTCACTTGCAGCTGATGATGACGCTGAGAGATCGACGTGACATCGGCCACTTGTCGTACCACACGGTAAGGGCCAGTGTAGCGCGACAGCAGCTTTTCGGAAAGGCCCACACGGCGAACGGGTGACCAGAGAAGCACCAGAGAACCCGGAGAAAAGTGCACGTCACGATGGTGGCAATCATAGAGGCATTTATGATGTTCCTGTGAGGGCTCGAGACGGCAGCGGCGAGCTGGCGCGCGTGGTCGGCGTGTGCGATCGCGTCGCGGGCGTATTCAGTGGCGGAACGTGTGGCCTAGGGCAGCAAAGTGTCCAAGGGCAACACGGGTTCTCGGCCATATAGGAGATATAACGGTGAATAGCCGGCGGTGTCGTGACGCGATGAATTATACGCGAACGTCATATATGGTAAGTGAAGATCCCAGTCGTGGTGGTCGGCCGCAACGTACTTGGAAAGCATGTCGGTGATGGTCCGGTTGAGGCGCTCTGTGAGGCCGTTGGTCTGGGGGTGGTAGGACGTGCTGAACTTGTGCTTTGTCGACCAGGAGCGGAGGATGTCCTCGACGACTGCCGACAGAAAGCTGCGGCCACGGTCAGTGAGTAATTGGCGCGGAGCACCGTGCACTAAAATGATGTCATAGAGCAGAAAGTCAGCAACGTCAGTAGCGCAACTTGTCGGGAGGGCTCTGGTGATTGCATACCGCGTAGCATAATCAGTAGCGACGGCGACCCATTTATTTCCTGAGCCCGAGAGAGGAAATCGTCCAAGAACGTCGAGACCAACACGGAAAAAGGGTTCGGGTGGGATGTCGATCGGCTGGAGACATCCAGCTGGAGGTGTGGAGGGCTTCTTCCTGCGCTGACAGGGCTCACAAGCGGCAACGTAGCGCCGCACGGAGCGGGCGAGACCCGGCCAAAAGAATCGACGGCGTACACGGTCGTATGTGCGCGAGACGCCCAAGTGTCCAGCCAAGGGAGCATCATGAAGTTGCTGGAGGACAGTCGAACGCAGGTGCTATGGAATGACGAGCAGAAGGTCAAGGCCGTGTGGATCGAGATTGCGGCGGTATAATGTCCCCTCCTTAACGAGAAACATCCGGAGAGAGGCGTCGCCAGGAGTTAACTACAGACGGTCGATGAGGGCGCGTAATGAAGGATCGCGCCGTTGCTCGTTGCCGATTTGAAGCAACTGGGACACACAGAAAACGCAAGCGATGGCGTCCGCATCAGCCGGTTTTATCGACGGGGTAGCGGGACAAACAATCGGCATCTTGGTGCAAGCGTCCCGTCTTATATATCACGGAGAAGGTATATTCTTGCCGGCGTAACGCCCAGCGAGTGAGTCGTCCCGAGGGGTCCTTGAGCGAGGATAGCCAGCAGAGAGCGTAGTCATCAGTGATGACACAGAAGGGGCGTCCGTACAAGTATGGACGAAATTTCGCAACAGCCCACACAAGAGCGAGGCACTCGCGCTCTGTGATTGAATAATTGCGCTCGGCGGGTGATAGAAGTCGGCTGGCGTAGGCTATAACGCGATCATGTCCACGCTGGCGCTGTGCTAACACTGCTTCTTTGCCGTGACCACTGGCATCAGTTCGAACTTCCGTTGAGGCAGACGGGTCAAAGTGGGCCAAAATTGGAGGCGTGGTAAGAAGAGTAGTCAGCTGCGAGAAAGATGCGGCTTGGTCAAGACCCCAAGAAAAAGGGGCGTCTTTCTTCAAGAGGTCGGTAAGGGGACGTCCCATGATCGCAAAATCCTTCACAAAGCGTCGGAAATAGGAGCACAGCCCTACGAAACTACGAACGTCCTTGGCAGACTTCGGAACAGGAAAATTCGTAATGGCGCGAATTTTGTCCGGATCGGGTCGCACGCCTCTGGCGTCTACGAGGTGTCCAAGGACGGGGATTTGGCGGCGAGCGAAATGACATTTTGACGAGTTGAACCGGAGACCGGCGCGGCGGAACACGCCAAGAATCGCTGAAAGACGGTCCAGATGCGTGTCGAATGTGGGCGAATAAACGATGACGTCGTCCAGATAGCACAAACAGGTGGACCACTTGAACCCCTGAAGCAAAGAGTCCATCATTCGTTCGAAGGTGGCGGGCGCGTTACAGAGACCGAAAGGCATCACCTTCAACTGATAATGGCCGTCAGGGGTAACAAATGCAGTCTTCTCTCGGTCCATGTCATCGACGGATATCTGCCAGTAGCCGGACCGTAAGTCGATAGAAGAAAAATAGGCGGCACCGTACAGGCAGTCTAGAGCGTCATGAATACGTGGCAAAGGGTACAAGTCCTTTTTTGTGATTTTGTTCAGGTGGCGATAATCTACACAAACGCGCCACGTTACATCCTTCTTTTTGACAAGTACTACGGCAGATGCCCAGGGACTACAGGAAGGCTCGATAAGGTCATTTGCAAGCATCTTTGCGACTTCCTGTTGGATAACAGCTCGTTCCGACGCAGAAACACGGTATGGACGTCGGTGAATAGCGTTCGCATCGCCAGTATTTATGCGATGGGTCACGACGGACGTTTGACCTAACAGTCTATTGTCAAAGTCAAAAATGTCGCGATAGCCTTCAAGAACGCGGCAAAGAGCTTCAGCTTGAGTAGGTGTAAGGTGAGAGGAGACCATCTTCTTAATGTCGACGTCAGTACCGTGCGATGACGTCACGGTATGGGCTGAGCTGTAACGATCTTCGAATGTGAATGGCTCGACCTCATCATCCTACAAAGCGCGAATTATAGCCAAGGAGATCCCCTGAGGCCGAACTTGCGCGGTTAGCGCGAAATTGACAAGTGGAAGGCAGGTGCGGTTGCCAGTAATTTTCAGCACAGTGTGCGGCACGGTAACACCATGTGTAAGCATAACGGCCAGAATTGGTGCGGCCACGTAATTGCCGTCAGGTACAGCTGGAGAAGACAACAAATCGACGTGTGTCACAGAGTGAGGTGGTAGACGAATAAAATCTATGCAGCCCAGATGGCTTGGAGGCGGGTCCACAGGGTCGGCAAGGAGAGGCACGTCAAGGCGAAATGAGCCGGCCGAACAGTCAATGAGGGCAGAATGATTGGCAAGAAAATCCAGACCGAGAATGAGCTCGTGAGAGCAATGCTCGATGACGGTGAAGAGAACAATGGTGTGTCTCTCAGCAATGGTGAGTCGCGCAGAGCACATGCCAACAATAGCGACAGTCCCTCCGTCGGCGACTTGTACAACTCGGTTCGGGGCGGGCGTGAGAACTTTCTTGAGCCGACGGCGAAGAGCAGCACTCATAATGGACACATGCGCCCCGGTGTCAATCAACGCGCACACAGGAACATTGTCGACGAGAACGTCCAAAAGATTCTTGTTCGTGGGTAAGGTGAAGCGAGGATTTCGTGCCAATGTCGTCAATGCAGCTTCACCTCCAGAAGCTGCGCTGTCTAGTTTTCCGGTCGGGGGTGCGGTGAGTAGGTCAGAGAAGGAGCACGGCGTGACGGGGGCGAGCGGGAGTAGCGGGGTCGTGTTAAAGGTGCCGCAGGGTCAGATGATGGAGCGAGTATAGAAGGGGCGAAGGAAAAGGATGCGCTAGAGGAGCGAGGGGGGTAATCAGTATAATAGCGCGTCGGAGAAGTCCAGCGGCTGCGGCAGTGACGAGCGACATGTCCAATGCGTCGGCAGTTAAAATAAATCGGCTTGTCGTCCACGGTTCGGCATTCGGAGGGGTTGCGCTGTCCATAAGAGGAGTAAGAAGAGCGCGGTGGGGACGTGCGTGGAGACAAATGTTCCGAGCGAACGGAACGAATGGATTGCATGCCGACGTCGGACAATTCTTGACGGATGACGGCCTGGATCAAGGAAATTGTCACCGGAGAATGATCAGGTAACGGGAATGAAGGGGCCGCCGGTTGTGCCGCTTCGACCTCACGACGAATGATACGGGTCAAGTTGTCACATCGCGAGGGCTGGTGGAAGAGGTCGTCACAGGATGACGTAGCAGCTGTGTTGGGAAGTCGCGTGATGTGCTGGGATACCCGGCGGCTTTTAGCATGCTCGAGACGGCGGCACACCTTGATGATGGTATCGATGCTGGTGACGTTCGTAAACACCAGTAAATTGAAGGCGTCGTCAGCAATGCCTTTGAGAACGTGATTAACCTTATCGTCCTCAGTCATGTTCGGGTCAGCCTTGGCACAAAGGGCCAACACGTCGAGAATGTACGACACGTATGACTCGGTCGACGTCTGTACACGTGTGGCAAGGGCATTCTTGGCATTGACTTGGCGACCGAACGGATTGCCAAAAAGGTCACGCAGCTTCTCTTTGAAGTGATCCCAGCTCAAGATCTCCTCTTCGTGAATCTGGAACCACGCCAATGGAGCTCCGTCGAGGTAGAAAAGTACGCTGGCAAGCATAATAGTCGGGTCCCATCTGTGACTGGTGCTGACACGTTCGTATAAGCGGAGCCAGTCGTCAACATCAGGACTGCCGACTCCGTTGAAAACACCAGCATCCCGAGGGGGGGAAACGGCGACGTAGGTCGGGGCTGCAGGCGGAGACGCTTGCGTAGATGAAGTGCCGCCAGCAGGAGCCGAAGTTGCATTCTCGCCGTTGCGACCGCTGCTAAGCTGCATGACGGGTATGGGGAACGTCCACCTCCACCAAACTAATGTTACGTGAAGCTGAAGCCGAATACTATTTACAATTTATCTACAGGTAAGCTCACGGAGGCCAAAATGGCGACGCTCATGATGATGATGATGATGATGTCCTTGATGAGTTTGGCGCTTACCCACTCGCGGGGATTGGCCAAGAGTCGGGCAGACTTTGCTTATGTGTTCAGAAAATGGAGGTAAAAATCTAAAATTTTGTTACATGAACGCTATATCAAAACCGGCACACACGTCGTCTTCGTCGTCCTCAGTGCAGCCACACTGTGGCGGCTGTTCCGTAGCAATATAAAACCACCATTTCAGCTCTTTTAGTTGTTGTTCTCGCTTTTATCAGTCCCTTTTTTGTTGGCGTTAGAGCGAAAATGATTGAGGTAATACTATCTTTTATTTAGCCACGTCTGTTCAGCTATATTTACTGAAACCCCACTTACAATATATTCCACATTGCATTAAGTCCTTCCCCAAATTAATTCGAAAGCGCAGGTCCTGTGTACTCGGTTTTACATTGTCTCTTTGGCTTGTCAGTTTTCTTTCTCATTTCGAAAGCATCTAATGCCTACCGAAATTCATGCCGAACCATTGAAAGTATGTTAACCATAAAATCTTTGTCAGTTTTTCAGAAAATTGGCCCTTATTTTCTCGAAAACATTTTCTCTTCAGAGACAACAGAAGCGCCCGTGCATTGAACTTAGATTATGACGCGTTCACCTGAAAATGCAATTTTCCGCGTCGACATGCCAAACCATCACCCGATCTCATGTCTTGAACTCTGCGTTTACACAAATAAATGCAAATCTTTCCGAAACAAGCACCAGGAGACAGTTAGTTTGACAACACACTTGGAGAAGTGGCTGTCAACTTATAACCTTGACATTTGCCCAAAAATGCTTGTTTTACGTCCTAAACACTCCGAATGAAAATCTGCATCTAAGGCAGAAGGAACGGTTAAAGACATTGCACCTACGGTCGAAAAAAAAATAAACACTGACAAAAAAATAGTTATACATATCCGACCCACATATTGAAATATGAGAAGCGACGCTTTCGTGAAACGTGTAAAATAAAAAAAATGGCATAAGCAAATTTATACTTTGAAGGTCATCTCAACTGCCACGCTGCGATCGCGTTGCACATGTAGGTGCTTCGACGTCGCCCTAGTGGACAACGCAAACATAGAAATGCACCTGTTTTGCACAAAACAAACCAAAAGAAACACGATGTACAAAGATTACATGAATCAAATATATCTTTAAAAAGTCACAGGACTGTGTGGCACACGCAGCACAGTCACAGCGTAAATTGGAGGAGCGCCTCCATAGGAGCTTCCTTTTCACTAGCACGCACTAGAGGATTCATACGTTGCGAGGAGTCGCCATAACGTGTACCGACGAATAAACACAGGTATCGAGACTACGCGGCGCACATGTCAGATCTCTTGACCCGTGGTACGATACGACGGTGGTGAGGAAGATGGCGATGATAATTTATTTGTATCCGCTTTGAACGGAGGCGGTGACAAAGAGTCACCTAGCCTGCTTGAGTTGTCCGGGTCCAGCTGCGCGCAAGACGCAACTGCAACATGCAACTGCTGCACTTAGAATAATACAACGCTACAACAAAATGCAGCACTACAATAATACAACGATACAACCCTATACTTTGTACAACGCAACGCATCTGCAATGCAATATTTGAAAGTATCGACGCTGCGTGGAGCGCATGTCAAGTTGTGACAAGTGGCACAGTATGGTGCTAATGAAAATTATTGAATGGCATCCCCTTTGAAACGGGGCGATGACAAATAGTCACGCAGCGCTTGATTTATTAAAGTATGCTATAGATGTTTGTCAATTCATCATTTTTTTATACATCTCCTTATTCATTTTTTCCCTCAAACATTCTTTGTCTACCGTGTACCGCCACCTATGAAGTGCGGCACGGCGTGCCACCTGGTGTAACAACATGCAACTGCCATGCCCAGTGCGCGCATATCGACACCATGCGGCACGCATCTCACATCGCTTGACAAGTGGCGAGATACGATGCTGATCGTGGTGATGATGATACTGTATTGGCATCTCCTTTGAAACGGAGCAGTGACGAACATTTACCTGACCTGTTTGATTCATTCAGGTATACCATGCATGTTTTCCATTCTAGGATTTTTTATACATATGCTTAACCTTTTTTTGCTTCCTCAAAACTTGTCTATCTACAATGTACCGCTACCCATACACTGCTACATGGCGTGCCACCTGGCGTAATAAGCAACTGCAATGCGAAGTGTGCACGTCGACCTTAGAATGAGTCGACGCTAAGCGGCGCGCGTCTCACATAGCGTGTCTGCAAGGGCGCGTCTTCAGGGCACTTTTCCGCTACAAGTCGAGCTCTGGCGAGGCTCAGGCAACACAAGCTACAGCGTACAAACTACGTTCGCAGTGCGTACGCTGCACAAGTAACAAGTATAGGACGCTTGTACGTGCTGGCCTGACTTTTGAATGTGTTTTCAGTCACCTCATCATTTTGTAGCGCTTTGATTTTTCTCATTTTGCTTAAGAGTCTGCTCCCATGTAATAAAGAAAAAGGCTAGCGTGGCTCAGTGGTATGGAGTAGCATACTCAAGCGCTGCGGTGCCATGTTCGATCCCGGCGGGTACTGGATTTTTTTTTTTTTCGCGTTCTTGGGGATAGCTGCGATGGACACTGGCGGCGGACACCATCGCCAACCGAAATGGCTATTATAATGAGCCAACAACCCCTCACGCTGTAAAACCGGCCGAATTGATCAGTCGATGACTGTCGACGGTAATGTGTTTAGCATTGCATCAATACAGCCACAAAACGTAATACCACCGTCATAACGAGTTATCTATCTATCTAAATATATATATATATATATATATATATATATATATATATATATATATATATATATATATATATATATATATATATATATATATATATATTCCCATGGGAAGTGCGCGAAATACCCCAAAGTGGTAACGCTTTAACTCCATGCAGCTTATTATATTATGCACAACGTTTTGCACCATAGCGATTAGATGCCTATGAGAGAAGGGGGCACGATGCAAATACACCCACCACGCGACCCACGTTACCACACAATATACGTTTTTTTTTTTCTTCTATTCGCCCATTTTGCTATTACATGGCGTCTAGAGTCCACGCACCGTCTAGAAAGAAACGATCCTGGAGATAGTGCTACTGTAGAATGCAGTTCCCTCAGTAAAAGATCAACCAAAAAATTACACCATGCCCCAAACACTAGAAAAGTACGCATAGAAATGTTTGTTGTAGGAAAAGAATTGTGTTTTTATTAACCATATTTGTTGCATGAGGATATTTAGGTGTGTTTTTTTTTATCCCTAAATAATTTCATAGAAAAGAAGGCCAGTAACCAGGAAACTTGTAAGGGTAGCAAAGATAGTAGTGCTGTCCTGCGCGGCGGGACCTACTCTGCAAAACAGCAGCACCCATTCACAGCCAGGAAATTGAGGGAGGGTTCGCAAAAGAAGCTACACGTAAAAGAATCCCAGTTTCTCCCAAAAGGTGAAGCATTGACAGCGACAATTAACCTTACACGAAGTAAGGTTAATGTTTATGGGCCATATAAATTGCTGTAAACATTCGCTTACTAGTTAACAGGCACGGTGTCCTGCATACACACATCTCGCTTGATGCTGCACCGCTACCTTCAGCGCGTCTCCAAAACTCAAGATTGCGTGACCTCCAACACCAGGCGCGCGGTAAAATAGCGCACATAAAGCGGCGAGCCATATTGGCTCAACGAACAGTCGAACCCGCCGCAGACTGCTCCCAAATAGAGCGCGCAAGCCGCGTATGCGTTCAGCCGTGGGGATGGCCATGCGTAGCCAGACAGGGCTAGAGGAAGAGACGCGCACTAACACTTCTCCCCCATCCTTCACACGTGTTTGATCCCGTCAACTCCAAACGACCGCGCGCATCAAATCATTGTCATTCTCAGTTCATCCTCGCACACTTTCCCTCGCATGCACGGCACAGCGTGCAATCGTATCGCAGTTGCCCTTTGTAAAGAGCTTCACGGCGACGCCGATGACAACGACGGTCGCCGTGGGCCTCGATGGTTTCAATTGCTATAGCAATATATAAGAAAGAAAGAATGTTGCGCTTGCGCAGATAGTAAAACCTTAGTTCTGAGAAACTTCGTACTTTTACCTTTGCGATAGCTTTTTAGGGCTCATCACGTGTCAACCGCTGTAATATCCTTCACACTTTGACGCTCGTAACCTTCTTCAGGATTACAGCCTAGTTGTGCAACTGTTGCAATGTAATCTTGTGCCCGGTTTGCTTATGCCGGCGTGGCATAACTGCCGCTTTTCTCGTCTTTTCTTAATTCTTTTGTTCTTGTTGTTAGCCTAACTGCTATTCTTTTCTTGTACAGGAAATATCTTTCTTTGGCACATTCTGCCGTTCTCGTGGTAAGTTAATACGGTACGTCGCTTTTGGGTGGTCGTTGGTCAGATTTTCAAAGGAAAGCTTTCTCTCGCTAACTCTGTCGTTCGCTCATTCTTGCTTTCATTCAGTCGTGGTATTCGCTTATGTCCACAATAATCGCCGATTATTTCTGTACGTTTTTGTGCGTGATGATGTGCGTTTATTGCACGTCCTTTCTTTATTTTTTTATTTGAAGATTTCTGCCTAGTACTACTTTGGGAATGTGATACCGATGAGATGCTGTGGAAGGGAAATAACTAATTAAATAATGAAAAAAAGAAGGGAATTATTTTCCACAGAAGCTTTATATTCCCCAGGCTTCCGAGCCTCAGGAGGATAAAGTGTCCCCACTTGCCTGAAAGAATGATTTTGTTGACCCAGACAACAGGCACCCGTAGTCGATGCTGGTCTGCTTGGCAAGGTCGTGGGCATTTTCGATAGGTGATGTCATTCGCTGCGCCGTCAGAAAAGCGGCCAGATTGGCGGTGTATGAAGAGATCATGATGAGTGTGAAGAACCACCATATGCTTGCAATGATGCGCGTCGACACAGCACTGCAACGAAGACAGGAAGGCGCTCATGAGTTTATATGCAGCTTGAAAACATTTGAAAAGGCTATGAAAGGCTGCATAGCAAACAAGAAAGGTGTTACTGTATCGCTCATGTGCGACGGCAATGATATGTTTGCTTTATTCAACATCTTGAGCTTCGCGGCGACAAATGGAAAACCAAAAGTACTTCTGGGATTTTACGCGTCAAAACCATGTCTTGATTATGCGGTACGCCGTACACCACGAAAGAATTTGTACACACATGTGTCTTCGATCGAGATGGAAGACACATGTACGAAGTTCCAGCAAGTTTGCCATCATTTCCTTACTGGCTGGACAGTGATTATAGCGCAGCAAACCAACGCCGACACTATGTTTGTATTTTCTGGTAGGTATCTCTGCGGATAAGACCGGGTTGAGCGGTTTTTACAGTGGCTGGTTATCGCCTTTTGGCGCCGTGCGTTTCTACGTCTGCCAAGCTAAGGCTTATACTTGGATAAACATTAGCTTTCGCAAGAACTTAGAGAGAATGACGGCTGATGGCATCGTACAGCGAAGTGCGAAGCTGAAGAGGAGAGGAAGAAAAATAATATTGTGTTTGTATTCGAAGCGTGCCTCAAGCGCGAAACTATACAAACAACCGGTGTTACATTTCGCAGACACGGTATGGAACGTACACACGACTCGCCTGTTCTATTCACTGTCTCAAATAGCGGGACGGACGCCAGAAATAAAAACAAGGCCTGCAATGTTATGTGAGCTGAAGTGACCGCAGCTTGAAGACTTGCAAAATAAATATAAAACGGCGTTGCAGTGTGCTGACAATGTGGCTGGGATGTACTACAACAATAGGGGAGAAACCGAATAGGCTGTGCGGACTGTTTTCGGTTCGTACCCCGCAATAAGGCGAAAGTGCAGCAACTTCTAGTGTAATCGTGTCAATACACTGAAAGCGATTATCTTGCTTATACCGGGTTGCTCAAATTTAGCATGCAATGAGTACCATTGGGAGCAGCAGAGCTAGCAGATAAATAACCTATACAGTGTCCTTGGGCTTATGAGCTTATGTTTCTCAGGCGCTGTTGACATAGCAGTGTTTAGAAATGGCGGTGGTGGCCTGGCGGCCAAGAGCCTTTCCAAGCCTGATTTCAAAGGTATTTCTATTAATGGACCATCGCCATAATGGATTTTTTTGCGAAAATGGCTTGTTGTGGTAAGGAATGTTCCTTTGTTCTGAGAAAAAAAGAAACATGTCTTGAGCTCCCAGCAAATTGAGCCTTAGTCTCACGCGCGCCGACTGATCAAAGGCCGAACATTTCTTTCTTTTTTTAATTTGCGTATACTTAGTAATCCTACCGATCTGGGCTTATGCGACGTAACTTAGACAAACGTAGAAAACAGCAATGGCTGCTTTTCTGCGAAGCTACATGTGCGAGGCTCCTGCGTGGCACAAGTATCAAATGACACAATAAGATGTAAATATCAAAAACAAACGTGAGCGTCGGGAATGCAGAGCGTTCATGTTCTTTGGGGGCGAGTCGGCGGATGGCATTGCATGGCGCGTGAGTGATGAACCTGAGTGAAACAGATGATAATACTGATTGGGCGGGAGTGCTTCAGACTGCAATTGCAAACGCTGTGAAGCTGGTTTACGGAAATGGCGCAGCCCGACTCTCCACACTGTACAAATTTATGTGTCAGAAATAGGGCGCACTTTAATCTATGCACAATTCTGTAGCATGAAGGGGGTGGCGGAATTCACACACTCTAGCGTCGATAAAGCCCGGGAGAGGAACCTCGACAATACTTTCCTCGTGCCTTTTTTAGCCAAGGATGTGTTATATTGTTCGTAAAACAAAAATAGGGCACAAAAGCACAACCGTATCAATTCTAAATTTTGCTTGCACATCTTCTTTCAATATAACGGTTTATTTTGGACGTAATACGAAACCCCACCAACATCGTAGAGTATCGCCGATACATAGTGCCTGCGGTTTCCATACTCCTTTCAAAATAATAATTTATTGTGACGTAATCCAAAATACGGCCATTATCTGCAAGCATCTCTATCGTGCCATTAGGTAATGTTTGCTACCGCTGCTCACCACACCACTGTCTCCTATTTAGCAAGGTATACTTAGCTTGATCAAAAAGGTGATACAGGACCCCTTTAAAGAAAGCTCGGTGCAAAGAATTAATCTGGAGGCAGCCCCCAATGGCATATGTCATTTCATTATTAAATCACTGAGACAGTCAATCACCTGCATAAGAGTTCATCACCAAGAGCTGAAATGCGTCTTTATAGTTCAGCGTCGCACACATATCATATTCATATCATCACTCCAAGAAACCACCACCTATCGACTTTTCTTGGCCCAGGTCTGACCTGCACTTGTGCCCTAATACTCCTACTACACACACTACCACCCCCTCTATCAATCCATCAGGAATAGTCTTCTTTACAGTTACGCCTAGCAGCGCGCATAACACGAACAAAAAAGAGACAAAATGTTAGGACGAATATAGTACCTACAAACCCAATAATTACAGCCGCAGAAGTCGGGCACGATTTCTTCCCTTGCGCGTGAAAGGAGTGGAAACAGCAATGAAGCTGTAAAATCTGGCTCCCAAACAGAACACATCAACACGTATGGTTGCTGCAAAGTAGTTTCGGAATACCTGATCCCTCTACATTGTGGTGAAGTACATGTTGGCTGGAGTGGGCGATGTATCAACACGCGCTTGCAAAAACACCACCATTGCCTCGATTGTTATAAATCGCCTTACCATCTGGCCATTAATTGTGACAGATGTCATTAGAGTGCCTTACCTGATAACAAACTCATCCTCTCCCCTCGTCGTGACAAAGAAATATTTGAAACCCTTTATATTAGTCGATTAGGAGAGAAAGAATTTGCAGGTCTGCCCGAAAGGCAAAACACCGATTATTATAGCAAATTTGTAGATAGCTGTACGAAGTAAGGATATTAGCTTTATGGGCCATAAAAACTTGTAAACGTTCGCTGAATAGCTAAACGAGCAATGATAGAATGTGCAAGCGTGACTCAACAAGGACGTAGGAAGAAACGCACACACAGAGAGAGAAAGAGAGGGAGAAAGCGCTGTCTTCATGTGTCTGCTTCTTTCTACGTCCTTGTTCTGTTGCGCTTACACATTCTATCATGGATTCGAACCAACTAACCCGCCAACGTGCTTTAACTAAATTAACCAACACGGTGTCCCGCGCGCAGAGTTAAACATAGTCATATTTCGCTCGATGAGCGCGGAAACTCGCTGTCAGAATTCTGGAGTGAGGAATCGCGGCAGCAGCAAGCGAATTGACCTTCATGCATCTCACACTTCAGCGCGAACGAAACGTCGAAAGCACAGTGCATACGAAGCTACCGGGACTATGTGCACTCTGCAAACATCGCAAGTCGCTTTGAAGATGAGGGCCGCGCGGGCACGCACTTTGGCCACGTCGCCGATCGCTTTCAAGACACACGAGCGCCGGCAACGCGTCCCTGCGGCGTCCGCCAAAGGCGTCTGCGACGTAGTAGATGCCGCGGTTGTCCCTATTCTGTGCGGAGCAGCGGGCGAGCAGGGCATCGAGGCACCCTAGCAGCCGCCTGAAAACAATGCCCCTCCTCCCTAGCCTGACGTCCAACTAAGATGAACAAGCAGGACCATAGTGGCCGGCGCCAGGCGCGTGCGGATGCCCTGCACCGCCACTATATGGCTCTAAGAAACACGTCTTCTACGTCGATATTGCAGGCCCCAACCACTCCAGGGGGGGATGGTACACGGCTGCAATCATACACGAGGAAAGACAAGTGGACGGCCTCTCGTTCAAAGCACCCAGCTCAACGCATGCGGAGGAGGTGGTGATCGCCCTCGCAGCCTCCCATCCCGACTCTAAATTCATCCTCACAGATTCCCGTGGAGCCTGTCGTAACTTTCAATTCGGATGGATCACTCCTCTCGCCGACAAAATTCTTCGCCGCTGTATTCGCGACTGCGATCCAACTCATCGCTCAATAATATGGGTCCCCGGCCACCAAGGCATGCCAGGTAACGAAGCCGCCCATGAGGCAGCCCGCGCACTCACTTACCGGGCACCAGGCATCACTTAGGAGGACCTTGACCCAGATGACAGCCCTTTTCTTTCTTTTAAAGACATTACTGAGCACTATCGCGCCGAACACCGCCGTTACCCGGTTCCTATGAAGGGACTGGGTAAAGCTGGCGAACGAACACTCCTTAGGCTCTTTACAAACACCCTGCTGCGCCCGGCGGTTCTCAAGCACTTTGACCCTTCTTTTGACGGACGCTGCTCTTTCTGTGGGGAGGTGGCCGACACCTCCCACATGGTTTGGGCATGCAGGCAAAATACTTCTCTCCCCCCATCGCCCCTTCCCGAGAGGACTGGGAAGCGGCCCTACTCGGCTGCCAGGAACTATCGGCCCAACAAGCCCTAGTTCGGCGGACATGCCTAGCGGTCAAGACCAACGGGGTCCCGGAATGAGAGACTCCGCCCAGTATTGCAAGGGGCGCGACCAGCTAGAGGTCTCTCCCCGAGCACCTCTCTGTACATATAGCCCAATAAATGCTTTTCACCACCACCACCCCTGCCTCGCGCGCGGCAGGAGAGGGCACGCATCCGGGCCACGTTCCTCGCTCGCGCACGCGAGACTAAACCACGTTCGCCGGCTCTCCCTCATAAGCTTTCACTCATATGGGGTCTCACGGTGACGGCAGAAATGCGCCTGAAGTGTCCATGTAATTGCTATCGCAATAAAAATGAGGAAAGCAGTTCAAAGATCCTGGACTGGTTCTCATGCTTCGCGTAAACTTCACCACATCTAATCGTAATGTCTACCGGGAAAAGTTCACGGTGAATGCTATATACATGAAGGCGGGCTTTCTGCTAGAAACGCGGCTTCTTGCGTGGGCCGCGACGCGGCGGTGCCATCTGGAAGTGTTTCAAGGAAGTGGACTCCGTGGACTCTGAGATATTCACGCGTCGGCGCGCGCAAATGACGGACTCTGTCGCCGGTCTATAATGGGTAGAAACACTGTTAAAGGGGTTTGTTTGAGTGGTCGCGTAACATAATTATGTTTTCTCGTACACTGAAATTACAATCCGAGAACTGCCATGTCTGTAGGTTCTCTGTAAGTCGTACTTTGCAATTTTTTGCACGTATTTCAGCTTCAGAAGTATAATTACTCCAGTAAGTTTCTCGCATCACATGGAGGGCCTGGGTATGGGTAGTTCGAAACGACGTCCGAAGCTGGACGCCGAAGCAAGCACCAACACTGGATCTTCTGTGACACGGGGCCCTAAGCACTGTCGCGTTAATACGTGTCAGGCTTCCCTAAGGACTGCGGCCAAAGGACTCAGCTACCAAAATTGAACGGCGGTGCATAAAGCAGAATTAAATACGTGGGCTCTCCTTCTACATTTTATTTTTTGCGTTTTTAATCTTGTCTATCATGTTCTTACGTCGTTTCGCTATCGCTATTCATTCGAAATTGGCCTTTGTGAAATATCTGATTTTTTTATGCTGTGTGGCCGCTACCTGCATATAAGCATCCGAATCAATAAAGTATAAGGTCATCTCGTGGGCAAAGCGTATTTTCTTTGTTTTTATTCGTTTCTCTTCTTTTGTACGTACTGCGGAAGGCTGCCCAGGTGCGGTTACGAATCCACACCAACTTGCCAACCTATCAGTCATTCCGCGGTGCTCTCTGCAGTTGGCCTTTCCGTAATTTCACACCTCACCTGGGATTAAGGTCCGAGCCCTGCTGCATCAGCGAGCCGATGGCAAACCAGAACCGGTTCGTGATGTCCAGCTCTTTCTCCATTTCTTCGGGGTCCCACTGAGGCGTATCAGCGCCGCTGAAACGGCGGAGCGCAAAGCGGTTCTCGTACGGGCTGAACCGGCCGAGCAGCCCGTACCACAGGCTGAGCGCAAGGTAAGCGGTGAGCATGTACAGCCATACGTCCACGGAAAAAGGCAGCAGGAAGGAGAACAGAGGCGGGTTGTCCTGAAGTGGCTTTCGAAACAGGATACTGATGCCGGTGTTCATGAAGGGCATCGTAAAGTCGACCATTTGTGCTCGCATGTAGGTGATGGTCAAGTCCACGATGGCCATGTCTGCCTCCTGCGCACGGCGGCCACCACAACAAATATTGAAATGAAACTTTTATCGTCCTAGTAATAACTCTCTGATTGATATCACAACATTGGTTACAGTGATATCGGCTGTGTTAGCAGGTACAACTAGAAACAGTTATATCGTGGTTTCAAAGGTAGCTGCGAAAAAAATGAGACCAGATCCTGATTCAAGAGTCAACTTTATAGAAAGCTGGTCATATTTAAACGTCTGGATGTTGTCCTTTGAAAGGATGTTTCACTGTTCCAGTACACGACGTGCCCGAGTGCCGTGTCTCATCAGAGAATTTAAGCTGGTCCGGTAGTCCGGTATGAATTTTTTCAATTGCTAGTAGGTTCCTCGAGGCGCTCGACGCTTCTACGCAGGCGCGAGTAAGAGCTGTTGCCAGAGAGAAAGTCTGTGGACCTTTGCTCCTTCAACATCTGACTCTGCCTAGGAACTACGTGAAGAAGGTTTTTCGCGTGTGTTTTATGCGTTTGTCCATAGGTGTGCCGGCATTGCGGACTGTGGTAGAGTTTGTTTACGCTCGAACGCTAACTGCCGGCGCGGTGAAACAAGTGAACCAGCGCGCACTGACGCCGCATTTGGTGACCGCTGTGTCTAAAGGTACGTCGGACAGATCTTCTCGCGCGTGAGGCGCTTCTGCTGAGTCAGTCACGACGGATTATAACATTGTCGCGCCTTACGGCATTCTACCTTCAAGAAAAGAAAGGGAAAAAGAACATCACTGTTTTTCCTGGGGGAGCAATAGGAACCATAGTAGAGGCCGGGCCTGCTCTCCTGCACTTATCAGGAGCATTTTTCAATGGTTCAATTTGGGTAAATAAACGTACAGCGCCTTAGCAACCACGGTTGAACGCGATTGCCTGATGTCATGGCATGAGGATTATTGGCTTTGCGTCTCGTCCTAGTTAGGTTAGCTTAGGTTACGTTCACATTAGCTTAGCTTACATTAGGTTAACGTAAAAGGCGTTAGGGTGGCTAGGCGTATTCTCACAGCGGTTACACCGTGCGAATTACTGTCTTTGCTTCTAGACCACGTTATGTTCGGTCAGGTTAAGTTAACGCTAGCTTAGGTTGGGTTAGGTGAGGCTAACGTTAAGTTGGTCTAGGTTAGGGGCAAATGCCGTCAGGGTGGCGCGGCGTATTCTCACAACAGTTACGTCGTGAGCATTATTGGCCTTTTATCTCGGCCTCGTTAGGTTAGGTTAACGTTAGGTTAGGTTAGCATAAAATGCGTTAGGGGGCGCGGCGTATTCTCATAACGGTTGCAGGGGCGTCGAGCATCACCGGCGACCTTTCAGCCACTCGCATTCAACCGCGGTTACTAAGGTGCCCTGCCTTCTAAATTTTCAATGTATGCGGACCGGCCTCTTTCAATGTCCCAACTGCTCCCACGAAAACATTTGTGCCGGCAGCCAGCGTCGTAGCTTAAACAAACCCCTCTCCGCAATGTCGGCACGCCTATGGACAAACGAATAGAACACGTACTAAGAAACTCCTACGTAGTGCCTAGGCAGAGTCATATATTCAAGGAGCACCCTCTCTCGCACCCTCTCTGAGTCGCGCATGCGCGCACCGTCCGGTGCCTTCGCAAACGCTACGCCCCGCTGTACTTACTAGCAATTGTAAAGTCGCGTCCCCTATATGCACGGGTTACTGGTAGTCACATCTTTTGACGCTTCGTTTAAGCACAATACCTTATAAGCACGTTTTCGTGTTTGATGAGTGGTCTAAAAAAAGTTTAAGGAGGCAACGGTTCGCGATTGCACAGCTGCTAAAAGTTTACAGTAAGAACGAAGTGTAATATAATTGGGCACTGGAATAGTAGCTTTGTGACTGATCGAGCTTTGTGACACCAGGTGGCGCCAAAACTCGACCGCTCACGTTTACACCTCCAGTAACCCTGTAACCCAGGTACGTAAAAAAGATTGCTGACAAACTAAAATTTCTATTAAGAAGTTCAGCAGGGTGACAAACAGGGCTACTGAATTCTTCTTGACTGCTGCTTCTGCAATGCCCTTAAATAGGACATGAAGCGTGGGGACAAAATAAAACAGCTCGAAGAGCATGTCGATACGTTTCTTGCGTTTGTGAAGAATTAAAGGTTGGCGCCAAAAGTAAAATTTACCACCATCTATACATAAGTGCTGGGAAGGTTACATGACTGAAGGCTATACATGATTCTAAAAGCGGGTAGCACAAACCTCAAATACCTGAGCAAGAAAAGAGTTATGTAGTAAATGAGAGAAACAAGAGAATATTTTTCTACAGCTCACTTACATCAACGAATTGCATAAGGCTTCGATATATTCGCAATACTTGGAACTGCTACTTGTGAGGCGGAACGAAAAGGAACATAAAAGGGGACAGGAAAAGTCAGAGTTACGAGGAAGATAGAAACAATATACAGTAATTAAAAAGCCGAATAAATTAGGCAAAGTGCCGGAACAAATATTATACCATTTTTGCCATTTTTTCAGTGTTGAACGAAGAGGAAGTGGAAGAAATTAGAAAGCCGACAATGTAAGATCGGGCCGAGGTTATAGATCTTTCTCACTCCGGAATGTATGGTTATGAAGACGTAAACGCGGATGAGTCGTTTAGAGGATGAAAACTCAAGAAGTACAGCAGCAGAAGTTGCTCGTATAGAACTTAACGGTGCCGTTCATGCTTCTTCATAAGAGGGTGCAGCGTATCTAAAATGCGAACGCCCTTTTTGAATACAGCACCTACCAACAGCAAAACGTCATTTTGGCTTATTTGAATTGAGGAATTTAGCAATATATACACACAGATTGCGCAGATCAGCACACAATGCAGTTATTGTGCCCCTTGGAAACGTATACATTGCATACGCCGCATCTTGTCGTTGAACAATTTTGAGGGTGCCTCTGCGAGGGGAAAAATTTCCGCAGTCATAGGCAACGTGGGCTCATTGAAAGCTACTACGCATAATTAATAATTCAGCTGCACAAAATGGGAACCTGATGCAATCGCTCGCTTGCCCTCCCAGCCCCCAACCCCCGTCTTTATAAAATGTAAGACAGAAATTTACCTTCTATTTAGCATCGTATCACCTACTGCAACAAGCTGTTTCGTTTGCTTCTCTTATTCAACTCTCTGAGCTCGCGTGCTTCTTCACATGTGGATAATCCCATTGTGTCATGACGAACTTTGTTTTCACCGCACGGTGAACTATTAAATTTTTACAACCTGTAACGCCAATAAATCGTTCTTCTTGAACATATGTAGCTCCATACTGTGGCGTATAGATAACCGCCGCTACCGAACCAGACAGAACAAGGACAACAAATGACAATTGGTTTCCCTAATTTTGCACTCATGTCCAGCTCAACGTCATTTTCATCAACCTCCTCTTTAGTTTAACTGTTCCACGAAGATGTATTCAGCTCTTCGGCTCTCACATTTGCTTCCCGTAAGCATTTCTTCGTCTTCGCCCAAGACGAGCGCTCCAATTTGGGAAATCGAGCCTTACCTTAATTTACCTATGCTGCATACGAATTGCTAGGATTTATTAGCAAAATTACGACTATATTTATATATTCCATTGTAGAACTTATTATCGCTGTGAAAACAGCACTGACTTACAATCCAGAGACCTTTCGTTGAGCCTTCATTAAAAAAAAAAACACATTTTTTGGTGCCTTGAACTCTTTTCTTACCTTCTGTGTTGCCTTGTCTTACATCGCGAGCTCTCAATTTGCGGAACTTTTTTTAGCGTACTCAGATCTGTCTTTGTGCATACCTTATTTTTATTGTCGCGCCTCTTCCTCGTTAATTTTTCTTTCACACTGAATTGTGTCAGGATTTGAAAGGAGCATGTCGACTGCAAAGCCGGAGATGTTACAAAAATTCACCTAAGACAGATTCAGAGATCTCCATGGCTAGAGCTTTCTTGAGTGCCGTATACCCGAATACAATTGAACTGCGTTTTCTCCAGTCTCTATGCCATCCTATTATTTTTCCTTTATCCGATGCCGTCGAATTTCATGTTCTGCAAGTCCAGCCTGATGACTTATAAAGTGGTCAGGTGAGAGATGTAATCGCTGATGGAAAAGAATGTGCGGCATGCGCATGTGCGGCATGTTGGTGGTGAAGTAACTTGTCGTGGGTGCCGGGGCGCATGGAGGGCGGCCATGCGATGTCGAGCCGAGATTGACGGGAGCTTCGAGCGCATCGCCTTCCCGCACGCACGAAATTGGAGGCCTTGTTGGAGCAAAATGCTTCGCACAACGACGATACCCCCAGTGCGTGGTATCTGAACAATTATTTGACCATTGCACTCCAGGTAAGTCAATTTCGCCACCTAATATGACCGAAGTGATGTTGCTCGCCATCGCTTGCAGCAAGTCCGGCTATTCTTTGATTTCTATTTTGTCTAATTACCTAATTAGCGGTTATTATTCAATAAGGTTCTAAAATATCACGTGTATATTCAAAGGAAAAGATGTCAATGACAAAATTGTAAGCCATGTTGAAAAAATTCATCATCCAGCTTTCTGTTGCTACTAGACGTGCGGCTAGACGTGCGGCCATTTCTTTTGAGAGCTTTGCGGTGTCTGAAGGTTTAGAGACAGGCATCACACTCTGAAAGAACAGCCTTTCCTCTTCTCGAGCCACCCTCCCTCTTTTGGCAGCTGCGAGAGATGAGAGTGGTTAGTAGCCTTGCTTCCCTCAGGTTATAATAAATACATATCGGGTACAGCTACATATGTGCTGGTTAACAGCTGTGCTATCTACGGAATTGCACAGTGAGACAACAAACACTACCGAAATATCGCCACTGCAACAAATGCACGCCTTCAAGTTCGTCATTTCCTTAACAAAGCGAGCAACTTTCTGGAAGAATTCGGCTAGTCGCTTGCATGGACAAAAACTGTCGGTGACTTCTGCGCACTTTTTTATTCATCACCTGCAGTAACCACCGACTCCGGAAGGTCCCTGTCGGTTGTATTTGGCAGTGAAACTGAGGACAACTTTTGTAATAAAAGCGCTGCTCACTTTACTCGAATGACTTCCACTCCTTTGCACCGAATATTTTGCAATCAATATCGAGAAACAAGTGGTGTCCAAAATACCGGTGTACAAAGTTCAGTCACATTCATTATATCTTGTCGCTGTCATCATTTGTTCCTGCCTGTTGTCCTATAAAGAAACAAAACGAGTGCATTTGTTTAAGGGAGAATACTTCTTGAATGTATAGTAACGACGCCACTCTATATTCATTTTCTATTGCGAGGCTGCTTTGGTTCTTTTTTGCGAAAGTAGAATAAGCGAATAAGCAATTGGTTAGTTGTTTTGTCGCTCTTTCTTCCATACTATAAACTGCATTATGGAGAAGACAGGAGTTTTATTGAAGACAACTGAGTATGAGTTGACAGCATGTTTTCTTTAACTTGCTGGCTTACTTCACTATTACGCCGAAAATCAGTTGGACATCGCACTGTTGCCTAACTGCCAAGCAAAAGAACAAAAAAATGAGATTGCACCCACTGCAGAATTAAACAAAGATGTAGTGCCCTATCACAGCTATCCCAGCAGAGCCTTCTTTCTAGCACGTGATTTTTTAGGCTTACTATAATAATATTACTACACAACACTGCTGCTCTCCCAGATCATCCAAGACAATACACTACGCGATTCGTTAATATAGAAATAATTAAGTATCCGCCTTCACAAATTTGTGCAGTTCATTTTTTAGGCTTTTGTAAAATTTAATCTTTAATCTTGAAGTGGGGGCCTTATAGGGTGATAATTCAGGTCTCTCAGACGTTAGTTTTTTGCAAACAGAGCCTTCTAAACTTTAGAATAAGTGTCAGAAAGTTTGACCGCTCTACGGAAAGGAGACATGATTGGACGGGTATTAATGTAATAGAAAAGCGTAAGTATTCACCCACCCCGATCAATTTTCATAATGGCGCCTCAGAACTCTATTATTTGACTTCACCATAAAATACAAGTCCATATGTATGCAAATGTACCGAACACGTCGCTGCAGAAGTTATGCCATGCATTCAATTCTCCAAGAATTTCGTCAGAAGATATTCTACGCCGCCATACACTTCTACAAACACGCCTTTGGTTCAATCAACTTAAAATGGAATGGGATAATGTTTGAATTTTGAAGAGCGTTCCCGTCGGCGGCGGAAGCGTTTAAACCAGAGGTGAAAGACAGGCTGCTTAATGAAAACAGGAGAGGTTTGCCTGGCAGCATTCCTGGGCAGGCAAGTGAGATGAGAGTTCAAAACAGATGATTCCACTTTGAAAAGAAAAGACCATAATGTTCTTCATTGGAGTAACGTCAAGTTCCACGCGCTTAGTTTGACAGAACCAAGAAAAACTTTGTGTTATGCTCGACTGTTATTTCTGTGAGACATTTGTTTGCTCAAAGATAAGCCTGAATTATTTAGAACATTATGGGGTTTTACGTGTCAAAACCATGGTTGCAGTATGAGGAACGCCATAGTGAGGGACTCCGTAAATGTGGACTACCTGGGGTTCTTTAATGCGCGCCTAAATATAAGTACATAAATGTTTTCGCATTCAAAAATAGGCCTATTATCGAGCTTTTTTATGAATATTTTCTTGAACTTTGACGTGGCCACGCTGGAACTATATATTGTCGAATGATCAATAAATACCTTTCTTACACTTTATATCCTTACTGTATATTTGTTGCCTTCTTTGTATTACCTCGCAATTTCTGTAACAGCGTTTCGCTAACCGATGTTAACTGTCGACCAGTGCGACGTCTACATTGCCTAACGTTTCAAAATGCCTTCTTTGAAAAAGAAAGAATTCGAATGAAAAATAAGAATTCTCTCACAATTATCCATAAAGAGCATTCATCGTTACTGTTAAAGCTCTCGCACGTAAACTTGAACCCAGCAGCAAAAAAAGTAACAAGGAACACGTGCTCCAGTTCACTGAAGACCAATTTAGTGTGAAAAATTGTCATTTTAAGGCAGGCATAAGCGTTCTACGCTAAATATATGCGCAAAGCATATCTTTAGTCTAGATAGCACAACCTGCACATATTGATTAGATTGAGGCGACGAAAACGGATATTGTTCAAAATTGACTTGAACGTGAATACTGCAAGTACACTTGCTACACTGAATAGAAAAAGATCATATGCGTGGCCGCTGCCGCTTTGATGCCGCTATATATTATATATATATATATATATATATATATATATATATATATATATATATATATATATATATATATATATATATATATTCATGCTTCTTTCGCGTGCGTCAAGGATGCGACATATACTTGTCGTATATACCGTATCCTTGTGCCGTTGTGCAATTATTTTGAAGATTAACAGGCGCAATTATGTTCATTACTCAATTAAGTAGTTCGATTTCCAGTAGAAGTAGTGGCCGTTTCATTGAGTGATTTAGATCAAGGGTGAGAATTGTGCTGCCTGCTTCGGGCAACTTTTAATAATGTGGCACAGCTGAAGAAAGAAAGACACCCTGCCTATATCGAAGGGGATACGTGTGCAAAAGAACGGACTCGCAGCATACGCGCATTTGCTCTTGTCGGTATGTTACGCCTGCGTGGGCGAATGGATCTTTCTTTTTTATGTGGCGGTATCGCAAGCAATGACGAAAATATATAGTTTGTCTGCACTAATCAGGTATCACATAGATTGAGCATCCGCGACCCTTAGTCTAGCTCAGCAATACAAACTGCGGCTCGCCTGGCCGACGATTTACAGTTTCGCAGAGTGCTTAATGATGTCGCGCGAGAGTAGACAGCATGACACGTTCGGGCGCCGTAACGAGGAGAAGGATAGAGACCGGTGACAGCACGCGCAAGCGCGCAGAGCGCGGTTTTAGTGCTAGCGTCACTTACCACACTCTCTTGTCTTAAGAGTGCCCAAGTGCTGCCCTTGTTATCTGTGAGTCCTTACGGTTCACAGAAATTGATGGCGCCGCTTCGCCCATGCTGCCCGATTCCCATGTTTATTTTTTACTTTAATTTCCGGGCAAGTAAGCAAGTGCAATAATAGGAAAGAAAAACTTAGGACTTAAAGCAGATGGGAAATTTTATCGCTAGTACACGTTCTGCTTAACTGTGGTCTTTTTTTGTTTAATTAGTATCAATATATTTTTTTTTACTTATGAGGGCAAAGATAACTCAGGCAGCACGGGCGTCCTAGAGAAGTACACAAACCTTCACTTGAGTGTGTCCCGCATGTTCGCACGTACTACCGCCCATATAACCGCTTCTCACCCTTATAGCGCGCTATACAGTCGACGATCGCGCAATTTTTGGACGTGCAGCTTATTTGACGCATAGATGACTGTGTTTGTGCTACTTTTGTTGCCATCATGCAATGTTGCATTAATGTAAATGCTATGTTACATCAAACAGATGGTACGTTTATACCGTATGTAGAATACTACGTCGATATCATTCATGCGATGACGTTATTTGTGTTCGAGCAGTTCACGAGAACGAATTATAAGATGACTTATTGGTGACTTGAACGAAGTAAATGGTCGTCAGTGCTTATCATTCAAGCATATCCACGGTCGCTGAGACTTCCATCCTTCTCTCGATACCGACACGGGCTTGGTGTTGCGCTGCAGGTGGCGGTGCCAGTACGGGTGTAAACACTCAGAAGTATGAAATGTAACGCTTGCTGTTTTACGCATTTAATATCGTTGCCCAATCGTGGCCAATACCACCCGCCAATCGATACTCTGGTGAATGTCTTTTAAGGCCGCACTGAACTATTCAACCGCAATTTGTGATGTGTACATCACTACATGATAACTGGAGATCGCTGGGAGAGGCTTTTGTCTTGCAGTGGACAAAAAATAGGCGGCTGATGATTATTTTATTAGTGTCACTAGGCAAGGGATTCCTTTCTAAACTGCTCCACGCTCACATGACAGCTCTTTTCGTGCTTACCCCTCTCCTCTCTAAGCCCCAGTTGTGTACGAGACCCCAACTAAATGTACTTCGCACGACATTGACGCTAAATGCGGACAAAGACGAAAAGAAGCTACTTCCATGTGCGACGCATGAGCGATTGTGATTAGGCAGCTTTATCGGTGTCGGCGTACAGACCCATTTGGCTGCACTGCTTCGAGCAGCGTCATGGATTAAAACCTCACTAATACCTTTGCGAGCGCTCACATCATGTCCAATACCAAATAGTTTTTCGCCATACCCCTCTGCAGCATCATGTTAGGCATGCCGACAGGCAAACTTCTCTAAGAATAACTAAAGAGTCCTGCTCTGAGTCTGTCATATCGTGCACTGCTATAAAGAACGGGCCACCAAACCGTCGACGTTGATTACATAGTTTCCCGGAATTACCAGTTTGCTCGGCGAGAAATGGAGCCAAATACGGGAGAAAAGACAAATAAAGCATCGCTTTAACATGCGGGCCGGTGTAAACTATGCAAAAGTTGCAGAGAAGGTTGTTTACGACCTGCGCCATCAATTCATTAAAGTGGTCTATAACTGTAAATTGACAAATAGGGTACTGCTTGTTGGAACTAGAAACATACTCAAAAAGCTGTGTCAACCAAGTCCACGTGAAAGAAGAGATGGTCTACGTATACTGCGTGGTGTGTGTGTGTATATATATATATATATATATATATATATATATATATATATATATATATATATATATATATATATATATAAATTTTAGAAATTGGGGCAAGTAATATTATGCAATGTTGCACAACGGCATGACCTAATAACAGCATTATTTAAAGATTACGTCCTTCGTTCTATTTCCAGACTTTTCGCTTTCTTCCACACCCTTTAGTTCTTTTATTCGTGTCGAGTTCTTTCATTCGCATTTTTGGGCGCATTTATACCGACCTCGTCTTCGTTGACGTCGACTTCAGTTGAAACGACTTCTTTTTTTTTTTTTTTTGTGCTTTGAACAAACAGGCTAGTTCATCCAATCCCGGAGATAGTGCAGTTTATGGTCCATCTTGGTTTATGTTCGACGATACTTGAGCTACAAACGGCCATGGCGTGCCCTTAATTTTACCTACTCTGTGAAAAATTATCGCGTCTGGTTGAGGCCTATATTTTGATAGCTTTTGCGACACACTACGACATACGAAAGCAACAAAATTACCCCTTTTGCTCAGCGATTACATACATGATAGCCAGGTCCCAGATATGTCTAACCCGAATGAAGCCAGCAAAGAAAACAAAATATAATCAGCGTTGTAGCCCTGATTAACTCCACATGATCGATAGCTTAGAACTAAAACAATCTGCCAGATAGCGCAAGTCCGCGGTTCTTGTTACTGCCAACAGCAAAATGTGTGCGATTAAGCTGTTGCTACTAAAGATGAAAACCGAATACTGTTATAGTGACTGTTTGCCTTGGCATTGCGTTCTTACAATTGACACTGCGCATTGGGCATAGAAATCGCTACCTGAGGAAGACGAAGAAGACGCTTCATAGAAACAATCCCGCATCCTCGCGATCAGAATAATCACGTTAAAATAACATGCTCAAACAGAGAAGACACCGGAGTTGGCGGATGCACATAACTAGAGAAGTCTCAATACGCCACCACAATATTACATTGTGTGTCGGTGTTTCCAATCGCTATCCTAACCCTTCCAATATATCACACAGATAGGCTGAAGAACACCTGTCGCGGTGACGTACCTGTATAATTTGCCACAGAGATTCTTCAAATGTATAGGTACAGTTGGGATGTCAAATCTCCTAGTTCCATGGACTTGAAAGGCAGAATGTCGGTTGAGTGACATGTTGAATGTGCAAGTGGGCATCAGCAACGATAACGGAGGCTGCCGATGCTTGACCGCATACTTAGGCGGATGTAAAATAATGTGCAGCTGTTTTCGAAAAGCAAGATAGAAGTACAATGTTAAGTATTTGCGGGAAATGCTGCCGCCACAAGTGATACTGAAATCCAGCGCTACGATTTACGGGTCAACGGCAGACCTCATCTCACAGAACCGCGGTCGGCAAGTCTTGTGTTATGACTTGCACACTAAGGAACACCGTAGAAAAAAAGTTCCTGCACTCACTGCGATGAAGTTGTGTGTTGCCTAAAATACCAGAAATGAAGCTTGTGTTGAGAAGGTCAAGCTACCAGCAGCAACAAGACGTGCCGTTTATGATAGTGTTTTAAAGTGACCCAAGTTATCCTTATCTGCTGCGTGGGTCATCGGCAAGACAATTCCAAACTATAATCTAAAGATGCCATAAGAATTCAAGTGCTGGTGATGCATGTTTTTCCAAGTGGCAGCAATAATTTGACCAACGTTATGGAGAAATTAAACAATCCGGTGTGTATTTCAGAGTCCCACGTTTAAGCCTTAATAACTGCCTTTGAAAACCTGAGTTTCTCGCAGAAAAGAAATGAACTTTTTACCCAACTTTAATATTAACGAAAACTAGCATTGCGAAGCATTAGAGTTTTCGTGGAAATGCAGCCAGTTACATCGTCAGTTTTTCTAATGTGGATTCAGCCTCTTGTGACATTTAGGAGCAACTTGTCTATTTGTGTCGCAGTAGTTTCTTTAGCGCATGCCATAAACCTTGGAATTCGAATTATAAAAAGTAACATCAGACTCGGTGCTTATGTTTTCGCAAGCTTTTGCAGTGCCATAACATCCTCGTTTGCTATTTAACTAGTCAGCAGCAACCTCTTCAATAAGATCATATTTTGGAAGATCAAGCAAGGATATCGAAAAAGCTCTCCACAGTGTGACACTTTTGCAGAGACGTCAAAATGCGTTTCTTTTGGCCTGTACTACATGTGTTAGCCGATATTTCCATCTTTTTTTGCTTCATTGGCATAATGAGTTTATATGCTTTCACCATTTCTTGAACATATATAACATAGTACTCGCGACGCCTCAAACTAACTGTTCTTATACCGCCTACCTATATTGTACAGCTCAAGAAGCGATTGGTAAATACCTAGAAAAGGCATTTACCTTCATGTTAGTAGCAATTATATGGACAATCCAGGCGAATTTTCCCCGTTGTTCATCCGTCGCCGTGATGTTTCGTGCAATGTCAAAAAGCGACAAGAATGGTGGAATGTCCGTGCCGTATGGTGAAGGTGCAAGGGCAAGCGTGCAACGGTCTAACGAGAAGGGGGTGCCATTATGCGTGCCGCATTATGTGAGGAGGAAAGATTGCAGCTCTTGCTCTAGCCCAGCCTTGTCTTCGCGTGGTTGCCCGCGTGGCTGAGCACATACGTGGTGCATATGTCGCATCTTGTAGGTAATCTGTGACGGGAGTTCTAAAGACCGAGCTGGGTTGGATGATGGCTTGAGGAGCACTGCTTTCCCGCGCACCATTTAGGTTTTGTAGACCAGTTGACGTGACCTGCAGCTAGAAGCGTTTGGTCCCAGGACGCAGCCGGAGACCTTCATCGCGCCAGTGTCGTGGCAACGCGTGCTCGTGGTCATCGAGTGATGTCTGCTCACGTGAGTCTGTCCTTGACAACGCGTGCTCGTGGGCATCGAGTAAGATCTGCTCATGTGAGTGTGTTTGTGCGTGACAACATGCTTGTTAATTAAATTAGTAATTTAAGTAGCAAGTATTTAGTAATCAGTCAACCTTTGCCTGACTGTCGATTACATTGCTATCGCTATCAATGCTTCGCCTTTTGGACCAAACTGCGATTTTCTTTCCGTACGTTAAATCCATACCTTAAACGAGATAAAATGTTCAGAACGTTAAATATTCCGCGAGGCGGCGCAAAGAGGCAGCCACTGTAGCCACGGTTTATTTAAGCCGGCTAGCCATGGCGCCGCAGGATCTCGGGAGCGTTCGATACCGTGGCCGCTCAGGTCGAGCTCCACCCCCAGCGTGTTCTCTTCTCGCACTACCTGCACCTAAGCCGTGTCCTTCTTCCCCGGCTGTGGAGACGATAGCCGCGCAGCCACAAATATAATGTGCCAAAGTTACGCACCCTAAATCAAACTGCAGGCCCGGCTATTAGAAACACCAAACCAAAACAACGCACAACTCAATTCGAAGTGTCTTCTGTGTGGACTTTTAACGCCAAAATACATCTTTTTTTTTGTGCTACAAGTGATAGGTATTGAAGGAGCTCGAAGTGAGGCTATTTCTGTACCTGAGGCCTTTGTTATATGAAGAAGTACATGGTTTTATATTTGCAAATTACTCTTGTCGCTTTCAGTGTTCTGTGTGATTCTGTGACCTCTGCAAGGAAAAAAAAATTACGCCTCAAGGAGAGTTCTTTGTCTGTGCTTTTTTCCCATAATGCAAAAAAAGCTGTATCTTGATATAGCTTAAAATCTATATAACGCTGCTCAAGTTACATCATTTCATGTTTATGAAAGCGTTCAGCAAGTAAGGTTTGTAGCTGACTTCGAAATGGTCACATCATTCCTATGCTTATTTCCATGTATAAAACCATATTTACTTCTTAACCACCCTGTCTTTCCTTCTTCCCTTCTCTCTCTTTCTCTCCCATATTTACTTCATCGAGTTAATTGGAGGACTATATGCATATTTCAATGTTTGCACATACAATACTAACAAGGCAAACTTGCACATGAAGACATTCTATGCGGTTAAAGCAAGAACCACGCTCATTTTATTATTCCAAGCAGTTGCCTTGGATTTCAGAACAGTGATGACTGCACCACATGACAGCACACCTTTCTATTTCCCAAATCTTTAAGTGAGAATTTCAGTGACTAACCATGTTTGTTCGCTTACTTATTTGGCCTATCTAGCCTTATCTGTGACAGTTTGTGCTCGCTCTATGAAAATTCAAATAGGGCATTCAATATTTATGAGGCAGGTAGAGAAATGGCAGCTTTCAATATGAGCCTGTTTAAAAATTATATAGAAATTATTTTCGTGTAGTGCGCAACTGTTACTTGACGCTACGAAAGTAAGTATTTGTACAGTGACTACGTTTTGAAACGCAGGGCTCGGGAGAAGCCCGTCTGGTAGGGAAAATTCATGGCGGGAAATATCAAGCGCCGTACAATCGTTGAAAAAGGAAAAGAAGACATTTCGGCCCCACTACGAGAGTGTTGTTCACAAAGAAAAAGAAAAAAAAAACTCGTTTCGGCCCATTACGGGAGCCTTGTTCACAAACTCGTTTTCTAAATTATTTGGTTTTGTAAGAAGCAGCAGTGTAAGAAGCAGTCACCCATTAACTCAAGAAAGTTGCTTGCAGGAATGGTGTTCTTTTGGCATTTTCTGCGCCTAACAAGCTTTCAAAGCTATGCTCCCGCACCTGCGTAGAGAGCAGAGGAGGATGCCAAATTCGGCATAGTGCCTCATACGTGTCGGGCGCTGTCGGCGTGGTTTATGCCATTCCACTCTCATGTGGTAACGCGTACGTTGGCCAGACAGGGCGCTGCGTCAATGAGCGGCTCAGGGAACATGGGCAAAAAGTAAACAAAAATGTAGATAGAGGAGTGCACCTTGTTGCGCATATCAAATCTTGCAGCAATTGTGAGGCGCGACTTGATCGGACGTTGATTCTTGGCAAAAGCAAGAATGAGCATGCGCGGCTTGCCTTAGAAGCCTACCACAAAAAACACAAGGTGATAATTGCATCAATGACTCATCTTTGTCCTTGCACCCATCCGAATTTGAATTCCTACGTTTGCATATGCGATAATTTGGCAGATCTCAGTAATGCAATCTGTGCGCCTGTGTGGTTGTGTGGCCTTATATATGCATCGACGACAAAGAAATAAACAAGTTGTTAGCGCCAGTGTGTGTCGTAACTTCCTTTTGTGGTTCGTCTTAGATGCTTGCGCTGTAAGTTTAAGTTCAGGATTAGGGAAAGCTCTCAGGTTACGAAATTCGCCTAAACAGCAGAAAAAAAATCGCGAGACAACTTCTCTGTAGAAATGGTGTTAGAGTGCCGGAGGTTGTAGTAGTTTTTCTTGGACTGCCATAGGCAAACTTATAAACTGGAATGAGGCGGAATAAGCATGACATAAATACTTCTGTTTTCAGTCACAAAGACTGGGTTCCAGACTTGTTTGAAGCCTAGGTTCATTAAAATCTTAAGGTATATTCAAAGGCGTAATAATTTGTGAGGAGCATACATCAGCTTAAATCCCACAACGGCATAAATGACAGGCGGTAAGAGGCATATTAGTAAGTGAAATCATAGATTCAAAGCAAATGGCTATAGCATTCGTAAAGTTCAGAAGCTCCGCTACCTGACACCATTGCAGTTGACATAAAGTGTCCCTCGACCATGTGGTAGTGCAAATATGACGTTAAATAACGCAACCTTAAGCCAATTACACAGCTGATATTATATATATATATATATATATATATATATATATATATATATATATATATATATATATATATATATATACGTTTCTTTATTTGCGCTTTGAAATCGTTCAGACTAATGGAAAGAAAAAAAATTCAAAGAATGAACATATTTTTCAGTTGCAGTTTTTACGGGATGAAATAGATGTCGTACTGCCGTAAGCGATATATTTAAGCATCAAAACGTGAACAAAATTGAAATATTATATATTTATAAAATTCTGAATTCCTCTAAAAAATAGCATCATCTTGAAAATTGTGTGCTTGCGAAACTCGTCATAATAAAATAAGTTTTGATTGTGCGTAACATTAGCAAGGGTAAATTTTGTCTCTCTCATTATCTACGTAATTGTACTGCACATATATTTTTGCAATAGAAAATCGAAGGCTGATAGAATTAAGAGGAAGCTTTAGACCGAGTGCTCTTATCTTAATTCATGTAGAAGGAGACTTCATTCTTGTCGGCACCAATTGCGCAAAATTTGACGAGGTTTATTGCACTTAAAAGAAAAAGTTAAAGTGTAGTGACTCCTCGCTTCGAATTTTAACGCAGTAATGGTGAAGTCCCCGTGTTTCAGAAAATCCGGCGTCGGCATCCCGCGTTAAGCGTCGACCGTGCTTTAGCGAAAAATCATTCCGAACCGCGCATACCCAACCACTCTTCTATCACCAATATCGCTCATATCTTGTCTTTAATTTTTTACAAATTCATTCCTTCCAATTTCGCGAATTACCACCCACAAACAAATTTCATGAAAATAACACTAACCGCACATACCTTTTATGTCATGTCTTCTCAGACTGAAATATTAAAAACTCAGTGCCCTTCCACTCTGTGAAGGAGGGTCACTAGCGAAGCTGTGTATTTGGGTCCCTTATTGGTGAATGCCCTTACGCCGTGGGTCGGCCCAGCATTGCACTATATTCGGGATCGGCTCACGTATGGAGACTGCCTGCGCTTCCTTCACCTCCGCCGCGGGTCGGTCAGGAATTGCACTACCTTCGGTATCGGCCCACGTATGGGAAGTGCTTAACGCCTGCTTCACCTCCACCGCGGGCCGGGCAGGTATTGCACTGTCTTCGGGATCGGCAAACGCATGGAGAGGTCTTAACGCCTGCTTCACTTCCGCTGCGGCTCGGCCCGGCATTGTACTATTTTCGGCATCGGCCCACGTATGGGGAGTGCTTAACGCCTGCTTCACCTGCACCGCGGGTCGGCCCGGCATTGCACTGTCTTCGGGATCGACCCAGGTTTGGGAAGTGCTTAACGCCTGCTTCACTTCCGACGCAGGTCGGCCCGGCATTGCACTACCTTTGGCATCGGCCCTTGTATGAGGAGTGCCTAACGCCTGCTTCACCTCCACCGCAGGTCGGCCCGGCATTGCGCTATCTTCGGTATCGGCCCATGTATGGGGAGTGCTTAACGCCTGCTTCACCTCCCCGCGGGTCGGCACCGCATTGCACTATCTTCGGGATCGGTCCACGTATGGGGAGTGCTTAACGCCTGTTTCACCTCCGTCGTGGCCCGGGCCGGTATTGCACTGTCTTCGGGATCGGTCCACGCATGGAGAGGTCTGAACGCCTGCTTCACTTCCGCTGCGGCTCGGCCCGGCATTGCACTATTTTCGGCATCGGCCCACGTATGGGGAGTGCTTAACGCCTGCTTCACCTCCACCGCGGGCCGGGCAGGTATTGCACTGTCTTCGGGATCGGCACCCGTATGGGGAGTTTTTCGCTTGCAACAACGACACAAAAATTTCTTTGGACGGTAGAGGTATAAAGCTTCGCTGTAAACGTTCAGAACAATAACAGAACATCGGCCCACGTAAGGGGGCGCGTTCCAACCAGAAAGCTTGCCTTCATGCATTGTGTTTGCCGTCAGCATTTCCTAGTTAACATTACAGTTATATGAGCTGAAGTTGCCAGGAAGCGTGCACAGCAGTCAATGATCTTTGAATGCTACCGCATTCCACTCTAAAAGGCGAAGCTTAAGCGTTCTGCAATTCTTTTTATTTAAGTCCTCCATTTTCTTAATAAATGTGAGCAAACATTCTACATTTTTAGAAAGCGCCACCATCAGGCTTACAACTATGTAACTGAACTATGAAAAATTATATCACAATTTTGTAAATTGCTTCTAATAGTACATCTAAAGCAGTAAAAATGAATATGTTACACCTGAATCTAAATAGACGCCCGTAATATGGAAATAGAACTTTTGCAGAACCCTTGTACACAACGTAACAAACTTGGATGAGATATGAAGTCACATATTTAATTTGCCTGCATTGAATGACCTAAAGCATGCCGTTTACAGAACAACGATATGTGTTCTTGATGTAGAGCTGTTAATTTGTAAACTTCGTGCTTCTATTCTTATCGAACTGTCAGATTTTGGAAAAATCTTTTAACGAAATTCAGGCCTTAAATCGAAATCTCGCTAGCAACAGTCACTGAAACTTGCATTTTTCTCTCAAATACAGCAAATGTAATTAAGCTCGGTCCAGCGGTTATATCTCAGAAAAGCGTTTCTTCGTTTTACATGCACTGGAATAGGCCGCGTCGGAGTTGGGCCCGGAGTAAAGCTTCGGCTGAATGCCTAACTTTTGCCGTCGTATTATTTTACATTACCTGCATTCTTTTTGATTGTTTTGTTTAATGGGAAAATAAGGTGTCTCGCTGGAAATGATGGGTAATCTTTTTTTTAGAAATTGAAACGTGATTTTCGCAAGTGTATATATAACCGCAGCAACCATTTCTTTGTGGCAACGTATTTCAGTAAAATTGGTTAGCTGACAAAATTACCAGAATGTTTATAAACTTCAAAGTCATTTCCCTCCAGAAGCTCATAGAAAAGCCTTCCTCTTAGAGGAGACTTGCTTGCTTTTGTTAGCCCTCGGAATGTAGAAGTTACTGTAAATTAAGTACCCGCATTGTGTTGCAGTTGTTGACTCGCGTGGAACGAAGTAATGGAAGCTGAGGATTAAATTTTCTTCATGCGAAGGTTTCGTTATTTATTTTGCAACAGAACTGCTTGTTGGCCTAGTTGGTGCTTGTTTAAAGACATCTTTTTGTCTCCGCAAGTAAGAACACACACAAAAAGGAAGACACCTAGGAGACAACACGACCGCTCGTGTTGTCTTCTAGGTGTCTTCCTTCTGTGTGTATATTTTACCTCGCGGCAAAAAAAAAAAAAAAAATGTTTTTTCGTTATTTAGCTTGGCTTTAGTGCCGGGGTAGCCGTTTTGACCTATAAAATAATTTGTGCGAACGTCACAAAAAAAAAGAGAAGAAACGTACACTGGTACACCAGACTGCTCACATTTTAAACAATGTTTCCGCGTTAAGATTGCAGTAACCCGATTTATGTTGAAAATGTGGCGCCATATGTGGGATAATTAAAACGTAGCATGATGTAAAGGCGGTTTCTCACGCTTTCGCGTCGTAAGAGAAATTGGTAACCTAGTATATATAGCGTGAGAAAGAAAGGTCTTTTGAAGTACACTTGATGATTTTTTGCTCATATCTTACCAATTTAATTTTTTTCAAGATATCTTCCTTTAAAATACACAACGTTCCCTTTTTCTCTCTTTTTACGCTGTTTATCACTCTCTAGAATCATTGGCTTTATAGTCGGTACTAAAGGCGTTCAGATTGAAGCAATTCTGGACGATCAAACAAGGAAATAAATGCATCTATCTATGTGCATTTCATTCTCTGAGATATCATTGAAGTTACGTGTATGTTCTAGTTACTAAATTTAAAGCGTTTTTCACGAGAAGGCACAGACAATTAGTTAGTTAAGGTGCCTTTGCTCTTTAACACTGTTTCCTTATGTGCTATGGCACAGTTCTTGTGGCCCTGTAACATTGTAGAGCAACGGTAAAGTATGCTCTGCTGCTTCCGAAGAAAGTATATTATCTTTGCAATAATCATGGAAACGGGATCATAGAGCACGTTGACGCTCGTTGTGATTAAAACTGGCCTATCCTATTAGTGGACTGTCCTCACACTTAGCTACATCCACCCACGATAGACAAATAATGACAAAAGCGAGAAGTAGTGAGTGCAGGGATTTGTAAAGCAGTACAAAAATGATCCTTGTCTGGTATCTTTCATTGATACAGTGCTCAAATAGTAAGCCGAATTCCGTGATGTAATTTTGGACCTAGGAAGTCTGCTACATTTCTCTCTTTTTCCCGGTTGCATCCGTTCTAAGTTGGCTTGTGTCGATAGTTTTTCATGATGTCATTAGAGCTTTTCTTGTTTCTTTTTCGTTATTTTTCTCTGACTACCATTTTATAATTGCCGGCCTTTTAATTGCATGGGCACAGATCCTATATTTCACGGCTAATAAAGAAAAAGCCTGTCTCCTTTGTGTTTGCTGGCCATTGGTCTGCAAAGCAAGATAGACCGAAGCTTTCACTTGTGATCTCGCTGCTCTATTGTGCTTCAAGTTGCTTGTAGAAAAACGTCAGAGTACAACGAACTGAATGTGTGACAAAGAGATTGCTTAAATTAAACCTTCAGAAATGCAGGGATGCGATTTTCTGGCGACGCTTTTCGCTGGATCCTATGTTACTCTTACCGGCCACAGTTCAGGGCCGACTGATCCCATGGATAACGGGGGTTGAGCGTTGCTCTGACCCCTGACGGTGTGCAAACAGCGGGAAAAGGAGTAGAATCGGAAAAAGCATCGCTACAACACCGGGTTACAGTTTCTCTAAAACTGAGAGCCTTATTCTCTACTTGTTTAGCTAGTGACGAGCGAGTCATTAATTACACCTTCGTGCCAACCGATGTGTAACGTTGATCCTCTGAACATTCGCTAAAAACATTAGAGCAGTACAACACTACCACCTGTCAAATTCTTTAAATGTCATTATAGCAGCAGTAACACAGCCTCTGGGACACGAACGGGGTGCTGTGTTCCAAGTTTCAATGGGCTGTTAAAGGTGATTTTTAAATTGTCTTGACGGACATTGTTTGAAAGAACGCTATTCTAAGATGAATAGAACGATATTATTGCGAAGCTAGCACCGGTGAATGCTATGGACTAAGGCAGGGCTCTTCTTCAAGACAGCGTGCTTCATCTTCATTTCATTCTTATTTTTATTTTTTTTGCAGGTGGGCGAACTTCTGAAGCGAGAATCACTTTGCGCCGCGCCAATATACTTGCCAGCCATAGTAGAATGTACAACAGCAAGTTCATACAACTCAAAGCCTAACGAAGTATTAGCGACGCGACTGCACGTTTTGTGCCTAGCTGAAGAGCAGAATAGGAGACGCATTGTGCCACGCTGGCACAGAGGGTGTCTTTGTGTGCTCCTCCAGCACATCCCTGGAGGAAAGTAGCGTTAACTAAGCGGGTACGGCGGCAAGGCTTGGCGCCCCAAGGACAGGCTCCTTTTGTTATGCGCGGATAAGTTGCTTCATACTCGCGAGGCGTAGATCGGATGCTAAGGACCTCCTCGAACGCTTCTCTCGTTGCTTACTTTTTTGCTATGTACAGGGCCCAGAAAAGAGACGCTGTGGCAAGAACGCCACAACACGTAATCTTGCCGCCATAATTACAAAGTAAATGCCGCGCTAGTGCTGATACTGCGGCCGCTCGCATCTGCACTCACCAAGCCCTTAGCACCCCCCCACCCCCTCTCTCCGCCTCCCGTTCCCAATGGCGGTCGCCATACACCAAACGAAAACCTCTCTTATATTCTCGTCCATTCACCCCTACGTGCGCCTTACATACGATCTTGCGAAAAAAAGAAGTCGGGTAGAAAGGAGCATTAGAATATCGATTTGCGATCCACAGGCTTGTAAGTACTTTTTTCTTTCTCATTTGGCGGGCTCCTTTACGAGCTAAAGAAAATCTAGTGCGAAGGAAAAGGTAGTGATTATATCCTTATCATATCTACTTTCGCCAAAACACGTGAGACCTTCGAAGAAACGCAGCTTGGAGGTTGGTTCATACAGTTTCTTACGCATCACCGTTTTAAATACGCTCGAAGTATACTAAAGGACGCTTTTTCCTCTTTCGTCTTGAAAGGAGTACATGAATTTTTTTGGTCAGATTAGAGAACATCGGAAAGTTTATCCGGCGCACTAGTTCCTGTTGAGAAACACCCATTCACGTTACAAATGTGCGTGCAGTTTTAATGAATGAATGAAACCACGTTCATTCCACATTAAAATAAGCCGAAGGCGCGGCGGTGGAAATGGGTGGTGTATTATTGCAAAAGAGGAACGATGAGGCTGCTCCATTTTTTTAACGAACGTCCTGGAGGCAGCTATGTGGGGGCCACATGATTCTTGTGGCTGTGGCTCTGGACGATTGTAATGTTTACACTATCACGGCCCAACAGGCGACTTCCACAGACCAGCACCTGCATTATTGTCGCATAGGAGAGCAAGCACAGGACGTGCGACACGCACAAACTGTTAAACGGTGGCGCGGCGGCGCTGGCCGGGATGCGCGGAGGCGAGCGCCATCTGGTAGTGCTGAAAGAACCCCAGCGGCATGCGCGGCAAGACAATTACAGGAGCCCCCGGAAAGTCGGGAGAACAGGCAAAGAAAGCTTCGCTTTAAAAACAGTTTGCACGTATTCGCATACGCTTTGTTGCACCGGGCAGCATTCAAAGATACAGACGAACAAGGGTGTTTTAATTGATGCTTGCATAGCGTTTTTAAAGCGAAGCTTTCTTTGCCTCTTCGCCCGGTTTTCCGGGCGCTGCCGCAATGGTCTTACGGCGCATGCCGCTGGGTTTCTTGCAACACCACCAGATGGCGCTCGTCTGCGCGCATCCCGCAACCGGGTGAGATTTAGTGGCGATGGACGTGCTTTTCCAGGGCTCCGTGGTGGCGACAAAATCATTAGGTTTTTGTGCATGCTTTGAGCTTGCTTCTGTTTTTGATTTGCTGATGTTTATAGCCTTTAAATAATAATTGGGTAGTTTCCTTTTTTTCCGTTTCCTTTTTCTTGTTCACATGTGTTTTTTGCGTATATCTTATTTTGCAGGATAGTCAGAGCATCCTTTCGCACCACGTGCTTCAACACGTGCAACCAGGTGGGACGTTAAGTCTTTATAGCCTTGAAATAGTAGCCTGAAAGTGGCAAGAATAATAGCTGTTAGTGGTTGTACTGTGTGTACTTTGGTATCGTGAATACTGCTGTAGTAGGACAGTGAGCGCGTGGCTGCGCGGTTGAACGCTTGCGAAAACGTGGCATACATTAAGCCTGTGCGGCATTGATCGCTTTTAAAACATTGGTGAGAGTTACTTTGCGGCATCATAAGGATTTAGATACTGTGCGTATCGGTTTTTGCTACAAGGCACGTGCTCTCAATTATTATAGTACTATAGCATTATAGTATTCGTATTATAAGAAGCCGTGCAATACATGGCAAGAGAGCCGGAAAACCTTGCACTGCGCGGGGGGTACCTCAAGACAGACGAAGGGACGGATGAGAATGGAGAGGAAATCAAGTAAATCGGCGCAGACTGTGATGTCGATGCTATGCTGAAGAAAACGGAGGCTTTCCAAGAAGAGCTTGTAAAACAGGTCGAAGAGCCCAAAAATTAGCTAAATATGGAACTTGATGCACGGAAAGTAGTGGAAGAAAGACTTCAAGCAGCCGAGGAAAATGCTGAACAGGGCCACCATTGTCAACGATAATGGCCGTGAATGTGGAACGTAGATCCCCGATGTGACAGGAGAAGGAGTGCCAGCACGCGAAATGCGTCCAACGTAGTGACGGGGTAGCTGGAAAGACCGGCACCTACCTTGAGGCCGCCACGCAAAACAAAAGAAGGAGCGCAGGGGTCAATGCCCCTTGCCAAATGCGAATGACCCGGAAAAGTACAAAGGGAAGCACGGAGCAAAGGAGAGGGTGAAATGGTGATTATCGCGGACAACTCCAACCTGGCTAGGTGCTCAGAAGCAATTGTGGAGAGGGTGAAAGGCGATAAAAGAGTGGCGGTAGGGACATTTCCAGTGCGGACACTGGGTGCTGTCATGGAGCGAGCAAAAGCACAGCTCCCGGAAAATGCTCACGTGCGCATCCTTGCCATAGTAGCAGGTGGACTAAATGACGTCCTAAACAGGAAAGGAACGGGACTAGCCCAACGCTTAGCGAAGGGGGCAGACGACTTGTGCGAGCTGTTCCTTCAGGTGTAGATCGTGGTGTGCAGGGTGCCGGAGGTGCCTCTACGTGACAGTCGTGTACAAAGAGTCATAGTGGCTGCTAATGAGGCGATACTGAAAATTAGACGAGAGAAAGGTTTCGAGGTTGTCGAAGTAAAGAGGGAAGTGAGGTGTGGTGGTTTTGAACGAGATGGGATTCATTTCAATTGCAGGCTTGGACGAGAAGTGGACTGGTGACTTGCTGGTCGTGCTGTTGCTTTATTAAGGGGCCCACGGCCGCTCAGGAGGCCAGAAAAGGTAGTAATGAAGAAGGTCCCGTAAGGGAACCTCCGAATTGCTTCGCCATCAATAACAGAAAAAGGAGGAAAATAAGAACAAGAGCCAGTCATGGAATAGGCTACATCGGCATGCAGGACGGCAGAAGAATGGAAAAGTGGGCATACATTGAGGAGCAGCTAAATAGAGAACAAATAGGGGTGTATGTGGTTATAGAAACGCACCTTAGAGACTCGAAAAAACCGCCAGTGATTGAGAATTATGTTTGGGAAGAGTGCAACAGGACTAAGTAGGAATGAAAGGGAGGGGAAGTCGGAATGCTCATCCATCAGGGAGCCAAGTAGAAAAGACTAAATTTAAAATGTCAACAGCACCTTCGGTTATCAGGTACAATGAGCGGGAAAAAACTTGGCTGGGCGTAACGTATTTGTTAAAAAAAAATTAAATTATGCGGTTTTACGTGCCAAAACCACTTTCTGATTATGAGGCACGTCGTAGTGGGGGACTCCGGAAATTTAGACCACCTGGGGTTCTTTAACGTGCACCTAAATCTAAGTACACGGGTGTTTTCGCATTTCGCCCCCATCGAAATGCTGCCGCCGTGGCCGGGATTCGATCCCGCGACCTCGTGCTCAGCAGCCCAACACCATAGCCACTGAGCAACCACGGCGGGTCTAACGTATTTGTTGACCTGAAATATCTGCACAGAGAAGAATCAAGAGTTAATGGAATACATAAGTGCTGATACGAAGGGTTTCGGGAATGATGCCGAAATTATCTTATTAGGTGACATGAATTCCCGCATGCTGGATCTAGATGGCTATACCGACAACAACGGGGTATCATCATAACGAGCAACATAACCTCGTTACGGTGAATACAGGGCCTAAGTGGGAAGGGCAGATCACGTGGGAAGTGGGAAACCGGCAATAAACTATTGATTACTGCGTTACTGATTACTGAGAGAAGGAATTCATGATAAGTTGAAAGAAATAGACATTGACGAGGAAGGAAATAGTAACATAAAGAGTGACAATAAACGCAGCATTTTGAAAATGGGACATGTAGCTGCGAAAGATAACAAGGAGTGCAAAATGTCAAGTCCAAATTTGAACGCCGAACAAAATATAAATATAGTCACAAGAGTCGAGGAAGAACGTTTCAAATTGCCAAATAAAGAGTGGGAATATATTGAGCTTCTAAGTGTAATAGCGACAGAAATACAGAAAGAGATACAATACGTTCATTGGAAAGGAAAAAAAAACCGAAAAACTGGTGGAATAGGGAGATACGAGAATCGATCGCCGAACGACAGAAACCACCCCGAAAGCACAGGCAGGCAAAGAAGGCGCATTTGCCGCAAGATGAAGGGGCCAGTAAATGGGAAATATACCGTGAGAAAAAGTCTATGGTTCAAATACTTCTGCAAGCAAAGATAAAAGGTGAAAGTGAATGGTGGCTGTCAGAAATATGTGAGAAAAGAAGGCCGCACGTACAATATTTTGGAAGCACATAAATTATTGCACAGGAAGTCAACATCAATACAAGAAAATATCCTAGACGAAAAGGGAAAAAAACTGGAAGGGGAAGCGGTATAAATTACATCAGATAAATAACCACCGAATCTTTCCAAGGCGATTATGAGACTGTATTTGAAGAAAAAAAAGAGCATGAAAGAGAACCAGATGGAAAATGAGCTAGTGCTGACAAACTTCAACTGGAAGAAGGCTGAAGACAAAATTCCTAAGCTCACAGCCACAGGGCTAGACGAGGTTCCCGTCAGGCTGATTAATGAACAAGGACCAAAAAGTAAGGACGCTCTGGAGAAAGCAGTGGAAAAAACTTTAATAGGTAGCAGAATACCCGACAGTTGGAGACAAAGTAGAAGGAATTTAATTTATAAAGGTAAGTGGGAGAAAGATGGAATTCACTTCTATAGACCATTGAGGATTACATCGGTGATATACAGGTTGGCAATGCAGGTAATCGAATTAAAGCTGCAGGCATGGGCAGAGGATAATCGCATTTTCGGAGAACTTCAGAATGGCTTCAGAATAGGTAGCCGTTTGGATGATAACTTGTTTGTTCTTAGTGAGTGTGTTGAAACATTATAATACCGAGTAGAAAGCGAACCGTTATATGTGGCCTTTTTAGACACAATAGGAGCGTATTACAACGTAGACCACAACATTTTGTGGGATATTCTGGAAGGGGAAGGCTTAGGTGATGATTGTCTGCAGCTTTTGAGAGAGATTTACCTAGAACATATCGTTTGCGTTGAATGAGAGGGGATGAGGACCGAGGAGAAAGTTGATATCAACAAAGGACTGAGGCAGGAATGTTTTTTATCGTCACTGCTGTTTATGATGTACATGGTTAGGATGGAGAAGGCGCTAGAAGGAAGTAATATCGGATTTAATCTCGCATACAAACACGCGGGTACAGTAGTAGAGCAGCAGCTTCCAGGTTTATTTTTTGCGGACGACATTGTGTTACTGGCTAACAAGAAAAGTGATTTGCAACGTCTGGCTAATATCTGTGGACAGGAAAGCAACAATTTAGGTTTGAAATTCAGTGTTAGAAAATCAGGTGTTATGGCATTCAATGAAAACTGTGAACAGACAGTGGCGATACAGGGCCAGGAAATACCTCGGGTAACAGAATATAAATACCTTGGTATATGGATAAACAATGGCAACAGATATATGGAAACACAGAAAAAGAATCTATAACAGTGAAGGGAAAGAGAAATGGCAGCCATAATGAAGCATAGAGCGCCATGGTGATACAATAGGTACGAGGTGCTCCGAGGTATGTGGAAAGGTGTACTGGTCCAGACCCTACTTTTGGAAATTCTGTTGTTCGCTTTAAATCAGGGGTACAATCAGGACTCGACGTCAATCAAAGGTCAATGGGTCGCCTCGCATTGGGCGCTCACGCGAAGACTACAAATGAAGCTGTGCAGGGTCATATGGCCTGTACTAGTTTTGATTTGGGGGAAGCTCGCAGCAAAATTGAGTATGAAGAACGACTGAGGAATATGGAAGAAAGTGAATGAACTGGGAGAGTGTTGATGTATCTGTACAGGAAAAACATTGATTCACAGTGGAGGAAAAGAGCTAGGAAGCTTACTAGCAAGTATGCGGCCTGTAGGGTGGGCAACACAGCAACAAAGAACGTCAAGCGGAAAGTCAGAGAGACCGAAATAATCTCATGGGTGGCGTCAATGGAAAAGAAACCCGGCATGAGTAACTACTTATGGGGAAAAAACGAAATCGGGAACGAAACAATTTATGATAACTCAAAGGAAGCTCATTACTTTGCGAAGCGAGATCGGGATGCCTTAGAACAGGCCCCTATAACGCGAGATATAAGACGGAAGAGGAAGCATGTGCTTGCTGCGGTAAAGCTAGGGAGACTATGGAGCATGTTTTATTAGAATGTGGAGCGGTCCAGCAGTCGATTTAGGCGCCACTGGCCTCCTTGAAGCCCTTGGGTTCAGCGAGAGCAGTGGAAAAGTAAACATGTCCGCTACAGAGATTAGTAATAGGCGATTGGAAGATTGGTGGAAGAAAAGCAGGGAAACAACAAAAACGGAGACGTGCAAAAACAAAGTTTACAATAGGGGGTTAAGAATTTGGTTATGGGAAATCATCATGCGTTCTTTTGTTCTTTTTTTATCCTGGGTAGGAAATTAGGCAGCATAATAGCAAGAGCTTGGTGGCGCAACCCGCAGCCCTGTCCCAAAGGGATGCTCATGACATCCATCCATCCATCCATCCATCCATCCGTCCGTCCGTCCGTCCGCCCGTCCGTCCGTCCGTCCGTCCGTCCGTCCGTCCATCCGTCCGTCCGTCCGTCCGTCCGTCCGTCCGTCCGTCCGTCCGTCCGTCCGTCCGTCCGTCCGTCTGTCTGTCTGTCTGTCTGTCTGTCTGTCTGTCTGTCTGTCTGTCTGTCTGTCTGTCTGTCTGTCTGTGTCTGTCCGTCCGTCCGTCCGTCCGTCCGTCCATCCACGTATGCAGAAGGACCACGTAAACACAGGCCAGCAAAATAGTTCCAAAGCGTGCACTCAGCGTCGAAGACACCCAGGCCCCGAAGGAGCGTCGCGCGGAAACGGTGCGTCCTCGCTACGCAGCGTAACGGGGTGCAGACCGCGAATTCATGTATACAATGCATGTATACAATTATCGTAATTGTTTGAATTACATACAGCCCCATAACTCAATTAAATCTTGACACTTCTGCCACGACGCGATGTGCCATGTGAGGCAATGATAGTGCTAAACCATCTCAGATTATGAACAATAACGCGCAACAACCTCTCAAGGAAACAGGTCTCCCTGTGAGTTCTGTCGAATACGCCATCAAAATGCGGTGGTGCACGCAAGGTAACGTTTGAATCAACGCGATACTCTCATAATAGACTAAACGCTTAAGAAATTACGCAGGCATCACCACCATCACCGCTAATTACCACCAAACAAAGCAAACAACAAGGTAAGCTTGGCTTCTATCGACTTCCGCAGTGCGTCGAACCACCTTTTTTTTTTTGAATGACTGGAAGCCTAAAGGGACAGTTAAGAAAAACACTTAGTAAGTTTATGCTAATAAACTACTCTATCAAAATTTGCCAATCGTTTATTTTGTGGTAATTGCTATATTATTAAAAGAGATCAAGATCGACGTTTCATTTTCTTTTTTTAATTTTGTGCCGAAAGCTTAGCGCGGGAACGTCAATGTGACGTCAGGCATTTGAAAGCATTTTGGCATATTTCGGTTGTTCTGACTAACTAAACGCTATTGAAACATACTAATTTCTGCGTTTGGCTCTCTAAGAACACATTATAGTCCAGGTTTATCGACAAAAGATTCACAAGGCACGAGCTGACGCTGTAAACATCTGTGACATCCCAGTGAGCTGGTGCGTTAACTTCAAGGCGGCGTCACCACCTTTCTTTCGGTGTTGCGTCTTTTCTGGCTTACCAAGCCAGAAAACCCTCGGTTTAAGCACTCGATATTAGAGTGACATTTTGATGACCTAAAATGGTAATTTACTAATAGAATAGTTCTCCTCTTTAGAGCCCCTTTAAGATTTATCCGGCTTCTAAAGTCCTATATACGCTATAGAAAAGAAAACACTGCCCTATCGCGATTATAAAATGAGAGCACCACACGCCTGACTTGTTCCTCCAGATCCACTCCATGTCGTGCATAGCTGAACTAGTGCTCTTATAGTGTGTTTGTGCAGTTTAGCTTTATGTCGTTTTTAAGTCAGCTAGTTGCATACTTTCGAGCACTACTTGCACAGTGATAGAGATGGAGAGGGAGAGAGAGACGGAAGAGAAGAAGCAGGTAGGCTAACCTAAAGCCTCTTTATAATTAGAAATTAGCGACACTCTTCTCACCGCGGCGCTTTACTCGTTGATTTTCCTTGCCCGATTGCCGTGCGCGCTGCGCACGGCACGCTTTTTCTCCTGGGCTCACGTGGACGGACCGCAGCATTCTATGGAGGCGCATTCTTTTGGGCCAGTTGCGCACCCTTGCGATGTTGAACATATTGAGAAGTGCTGATAGCAGCATCCATAATGCTGAAAGCAACGTTTATAAGGAAGTTAGTTTTTTCTTAGAGCCATATGAACGGGGTATTCTGATGTAAAAGCAGCTTTGAGGCGAGTTCTATACGCCAGACAATTTTTCTGCCACATGATGAGATCTTAACTTTGTGCATCTGATCTAGTATTGCTTCTGGCACAACCCTCTGCGTGTGGCTTATGAAGCGAAAGCCTTGGATGTGTTTGCAAGGTATAGAAAATATTACGTGACCCAAGGAAGGCCGGAAGCGAGCCAAAGCATGTTCAGCCACGTATAAGCGATGAATACTGATTAGCGAATGTAATTAATGATTGATTAGTGATCTTATTAAGATGTATTAAGGTGTGCTAAGGTAGATTAAGGTCGATGAAGCTCTAATAAGGTAGATTAAGGTACATTAAAAATGATTATGGCGGATTAGTGTGGATTAAGGAGTATTAAGGTCGATGAAGGAGGGTGAAGCTGAATTAAGGTGAAATACGTTGCAGTGCTAAACATTGTTGCCTGCAGACTATTTTCCCCATTACTACTTCATGATTGATTGCTCAACATTCGTAATCAAAGCGCATTGATGCAATGATTCCAGCTCGTGTTAAATCCATGGAAAAAGTTTCCCCACAGGAAAAACCGCAGAAAGATTATTTAAAAACATTCGCTAATAAAGCGAAGATTCCCGGCCTCCGCCTAGATGTCGATATCAACAGCAAGCGTGCTCGATCACGTGGACATCCCCTGCACATTACCTGTATCTGTGACAAAAACAAAGAATAATAATTGCCCACTCAGACCTGCATGGAAGTGCAGTTCAGAGCAAATTCCTAAAATCTAAGGTGTCCTTAGGTATCGCCTAAGAGACGCGAATGCAAAAGCCTTGTAAAGCCTACTGTAATTCACATTATTCCACCTCCATAAACTCTAGTCCACTTTAATCTACCATAATCCACATTAATACACCATAATCCACATAATCAGTCTTAATCTTCCTTCATAAACCATAATCCCCCTTAATCCACCCTAATCCTCCTTAACACGCCTTAATTCTTGTTCATGCACCCTAATGCTCCTTTACGCACCATAATCCACCTTAATCTAGCCTAGTCAATACTCCTTCACTAACCGTAATTCCACTTAGTGCACCCTAATGGACCTTAATCCATCCTAATCCACCTTAATCTTGATTCATCCACCTTAATTCACCCTAAGCCTCCTTACTGCACCTTAGTGCTTGTTCATGCACCTTATTCCAACTTAATCATCCTTAATAAACGCTAATCCAACTTAATACACCTTAATCAAGCTTAATTGAATCACTAATGAATAATTAATTACCTTGGCCAAAAATTAATCTCTTGTACACGGCTGGACATGCTTTGGGTCAGTTCTGGCCTTCCTGGGTCACGTGATATTTTCTGTTCACAACACGACCTTGAAACAGAGATCTAAAGGGTTTGGCCTTAAAACCGAAAAATAAACGCAATGAGGACTAGCTAGTTCTTATCGCCTGCGATAGCACGGGTATAGTTGTCACTAATTTTTTCAGGGCCTGCATTCACTGTATGACTGACGCGCACATCGACGTAAGCTGAAAATGATAGCTCCACTACAAGTCGCTATTTCAATTCTCAGTAAAACAGGCAACGGATCCTAACAAGGGCGAAAAGTGCGATCGAGAGGCTGTGTCTTCGCACATAAATGTTCACAACGGAAAGCAAAATCTATAGTGCTGCATTTCCGACTGTATAACCTAAGTTGGCGACGTGCGAGGTGATGGAGTCCACGCAGAATATCACGAATACTGAGGACAACCCAATTTTTATGCAACTTATAAATTACCGCAGCAAAAACGCTGGTGAGCAAACTGGAAGAATTAAAAAAAACGCAACATTAGGGCATCCTTAGATACAAGCAATAAGAAAGACAACTAACCTAGCAAACAACACCGTTCTTTGTCGGAAAAAATCGATGCTAATCATGAGCAAGCACCAGATCAACATCCAGCTCCTGGTCAACAACACCCCGGTCCCAAGGGTGGACAAGATCAGGATACTGCGTATGTGGATACAAAGAAATGGGAGAAACACTGAAACGATACACAGACTAGAAGCCACGACGAACCAAACTTGCAGGCTTCTCAGAAGGATAGCAAACAAAAATGCGCGGTTGAAGGAGGCGAACCCGCTTAGGCTTGTCCACTCTTTCATCATTAGCCGAATCACCTACGCTATCCCATACTTAAAGACAACTAAAGCAGAGAGAGACAAGGTAGAGATTTTCATCAGGAAAGGTGTCAAAACAGCGCTAGGTTTACCACCGTGCACATTAACCGAGACGATCCTCAACCTAGGAGTGTCAAACACCCTAGAGGAAATGTGTGAGGCGAAACTCACGGCACAATATGTCAGATTAACTGGCAGCAAAACAGACAGATCCATCGTTAGAAAACTGGGCTACCAGAGCTCAGAATCGCGAGTGGGGATAACCGCCATCCCCAAAGAAATTACCAACAGGTTAAGAATACCCCCCATCCCAAGAAACATGCACCCCATACGCAACGAGGAACGCAGGAGAAGCAGAGTCCAAAGACTCCAAAGCTCCCTCCTCTAAAAACAAGGGGTAGTGTACACCAATGCGGCAGAGTACCCAGAAGGGTACTACGCTGCAGTAGTAGTGAGCGACAAAGGCGAGCTAATCTCGAGCTGTAGCGTGAGATACTCTTCACCAGAGCAGGCAGAGATAGCGGCGATTGCCCTGGCAATCACAAACCGATCAACCAGAATAATTTACCCCGATTCTAAAACTGCAATCAAAGCCTATGACACCGGCAAGGTGTCCAAAGAGGCCGACAAAATTCTGCAGGCAGGCAAGGAGAACGTACCCAACGACCTAATTAGGACAGTATGGGCGCCCGCCCATAGTGGACTCACAGGGAACGAGATCGCCAACGAGGTCGCCCGAGGACTCACCCACCGCGCCCCAGTGCAGGCAGACTACTCCCTGCCTAAAAAGCGAGGCTTAACCACATACAGAGAAATTCTAGAACACTATAGAATGGGCAGGAGAACCCTCCTCCTCCCCAAAGATCTCTCACAAAAAAGGAAGAAGTAATCTGGCGAAAACTGCAGACAGGTACTTCCCTAAATCCGTATATCCTACACAAATGGCATCCTGAGGTGCACTCTTCCAAATGCGAAAACTGTGAATGCATACCGACCCTAAATCACATCGGCACTGGGCTTGCCCATCGCTAAACGGTCTACATGGGAACAAAGGGTCATGGGAATCCTCACTCCGTAGCAAGGAATAACAAGCCCAAAAATAAGTCATCGGTCAAGCCCAGGCCGCCGCCGGAAGCCAACTAATTCCGGCCGACGTCTAGGGGGGAGGAAGACGGTGAAAGGGGGAGCTGCGTCTCACCCCGATCACGCATACTCTCTGACGGGTGCAAATAAAGTGCTTTCTCTCTCTCTTTCTCTAGTCTGAACAAAGTTCTTTCGGCCAATGTTATGCAGCCACTGCTTCCTGCACAAGCCGGCAGGCTTTCCTTGTGGTATCATAAAAAGAGCATAACCATCTTAGGGCTTCTTGCTGCAGTTATATGCCCGACAGCACGGCGTAGCGCTAGCACAGTGCGCAGGAAGCACAGAGTACAACGTTCGCTACGCCGAGCTGAAGCGCCAAGCTCAGGAGAAAAATGGCGCTGACGAAAAAGAAAACCACAAGCAAAACGCAAGGGAACCAATCTTAGAGCAGAAAATCGGGCGCAAGACCGCTTTCTGCGGCGGGGGGGGGGGGGGGGGACGCGGAAGAGGTGAGGAGGAGGCGAGGACGTCACGCGGCGGCGGTAGAGTTCAAAGAGTGGCGGTACTTTCAAATTATCAAGGGACTTTTGCTTCAGCGAGGACGTGCATGGTTAGCTGCCCTACACTTGGGGAAGGGGAATGTTGGACAGATGGAAGTGAAAAAGCAAATATAATGAAAATAAAAAAGCGCAGTAAGTATGACAACACTAGTAGATGAATGTTCGCTAGCGTGTACAGCATCTGCCGTGGTTTCTTAGTGGCTATGCTGTTGGCCTCCTAAGTACGAGGTCACCGGATCGAATCTCGGCCACGGCGACCGCATTCCGATGGGGGCGAAATGCGAAAACAGCCGTGTTTTTAAATTTAGGTGCGCGTTGAAGAACCCCAGATTGTCTAAATTTCCGAAGCCCTCCACTACGGCGTGCCTCATAATCAGAAAGTGGTTTCGGCACGTAATACCCCATAATTTCTTCTTCGAACGGATACAGCGCTGATACATCCAAGTCGCCTTCCAGAAGCGCAGTACGGATTTTGTTGCCTTCTGCATGCAAGAGTGGTTAGGATAAGGTTGCACGATCTCTTCCTCCGAGAACGGCATGTTATCCAAGCCGCTGAGACGAGCTGAGATAGCGCACCACTTGAACGTCAAAAGATGTGCGGTGACACAGAATGTGCTCTATTGTTTCCTCACGCCAACAACAATTGCAAGTGGCACTGCTAGATATTTCTATTAAGAATGTCTACAGGGATTCATATGGGTGACGTCCGAGCACACGCGACACCGTAATAAAGTTGGTGCACGACGAGGCGCTTCCCGTGTCATGCGAAGTAGCGAGCAATGGTCGATAGAGCACGAGCAGGATTTGGGGGAAACCCGTTGAATTACACTGCAGAAATGTGGCGTGGCGTGCAAGTGACTGATCTTTGCCGCGTATAGCTCGTCACGGAGACAGAAGCACTCACCCTGTCAATGAGCTCGCGTATCATGCCGTTCCACTCGCCCGAGGCGTTGCTGCCGTAGGCGTTGTCCTTGACCAGGTGCATTTCGTACCGGAAACCAATCTTTTGCGCCAGCGCGTCCATCAGGTCCACCGCGAAGCCCTCGAAGCGGTCGTTGCCCTCACGCAGGTGGGCATCCTTCTTCAGCATGGTGTACGGTGGATTCTGCGCCACCCATCCAAATAAAAGGGAGCAAGTGCCGCGCAATCGTCGCTGACGCTTATGGCTGATATGTGGCTTACAGAAAGGGCGCGCGACGCCAGACCACGACATCTGGGACATTACTTTCATACACACTATCCTAGTGAGAGCGGACTGAATCAGAAGTGACGCTGAGCATGCTCCAACTGCCATCGCTTCATGATGAGGCCTTTTGGCCCAGCAAGACGATGCCGGCCATCTGAAACCCGCCTTCAGCTGCACCATGCGAGCATGATTGTGCTGAACCAAACCACTCAGAGCCCGCAGGTTTGGTGACCCAAATGACTTCCTCTAATAGGCAAGGGTAATCGTTACGTGCACTCGCAAATAAGAGCCCCTCAAACCGACTCGGAATGTTTTTGCAGGCTCAGGTGCAGCTGTGGTGGACACAACGAATGGGCATGGCTCCATGTGGCCCAGGCATTGTACACGTTACAGATAAAAATAAGTCATCGATTATAATTAAAATTGCTACAATAAACATGTAATTAATCAGAGTTACTGATTACTTCTTCATAAAGGTAACTCAACAATTACTAAAACCTAATCAATTACTATTGCGCTACTTTACCTCCAATTTTAAGTGGCCGATAATTTCTTTGCCTGCTAAAAAATCGTTTCTTACATGGCCTGGACTCAAATGGAACGGCTCACACTTAGAGGAATCCCGCCGTTTGGCAGTGCCCCATGTAGAACATGGGAACTCACGTCCAATACGTTACGTGCGCTGGTATGAAAACTATGAATAAACTACAAGATTATGCATGAGGCGCTCGCAAATAGAGACAAAAGCAGTTTCAGTTACGTAGCGGCATGTTAGAACAGGAATCGGTTGAAACTTGTCGAAGACCAAGTTGGCACAAGCTTTTAGAACTCTGTATAGGGCACAGCTTTGTTTCTAAATGATATCTTGTGTTGCTTGCTTCGAGATATTGATGAATCAGTGTTACTGCGCTTTCGCATAAGATATTCACATTCTGGCAAGTTGGTAGGATGTTGCAGCTGAAAAAAATAAACAAGAAGTTGACATCCAGTTGAGGGTACGCTAAAGAGGATGAAGGCGGAAGCTTGCGCGCTCACGAGACATTCATTAAATTACTTGGCATTCTCATTCGAATGCGTTGTTACTACCTATGACTTGTTTTCTCCCACCAAATGCCGTGAGTTCGAGTGCCTTATGTAATTAACTCTGCCTTAAAGAACTAGGCCATAATTATCTTCGCTATAATCAACACCAATGGTCTTGAGTTCCTGTGCCTTCTTTAACTCTTTCTTGATTAACAGTGCCTTAATTAATTCCCCCTTAGCACCAAGGTCGTGGATTCAACCATCAATGGTGACACCATCAATACTGGAGCCATGAAATTTTGGTCCCACCAAAGGTCGAGGTTTCCAGCGCCTTCATTAACTTTGCCTTAAGTAGCACCCAAAGTCGTGGGTTTGACTCCCACCAAGAGTCGTGGGTTTGGCTATCAATGGAGGTACCATCAATTTTGGTGCCAATGAATTTTGTTTCCATAACGCCGGACGGTCAATTTTTCGATAACGCCAGACAGCGGATCTTTCAGTCCAAGAGCCACTTAAGGCTTTCGCCTTAAATATAACGGATGATATATAGGCACTGATGTGCACACCTAAGGAATTCAACGCGGAGCACGTGCTTTCCAACAGCCAATGGCCTCACGCAGTCGTGTTTATAGATATCTCGCCTAATCTAAGGCTTCCCTAAGATGTCAATGTCTGAAGCGGACCTCCCACCTAGGATCGTAACGACTGAAATCAATGCGCGCTGCCCACGTAGTCCTTTCAAACATACGCAATCAAGGGTCCTACGTATCCTCCATTTAGCAAGGCTGCTGCACGGGAGCTAAAACAGCTTCAATTTTTGTGCCATGGTAAACATCCCTTCATGAGCGAACTAATTTCAACATTCAGTAGTATGATACACCAGAGGTTGTTATGCAGAGGTTATTGAACGATGGATTAGGTTCTGAGCCCCGCAGGAGCCAATTGATTACATATTTTAACGTCAACAATAATACAACTATGCCCCAAAACGCACCATTTTTATTATAGCGAGCTATATTGAAATGCAAACTTTTCAAGGAGAGGCAAGTTAAAGCAAGCTCGGCTTCTGCCGGAAACCGATACAAATAAGTTTCAGTGGCATTCACAAAGCAGAGTTCTGAAAAGTAAGCAGACTGTTTCGAATATTTTTAAAGTGCCTACCTATCTATCATCCTATAAAGTGCCTATCTATCTATCATCCTATCTGGCTTTGTACGCGTGAAAAAGAAAGCGCTGTATCATCTGCATAGCCAACCCATTTATAAATTATAAAAGCGAAAAATGAGAAGAAAGGGGGTTAACCGAGGGGCCCGATTTTTATTAGTCATATCATGAGAAGCCAACAAACACTGACACCAAGGACAACATAGGGGAAATTACTTGTGCTTAATAAATGTAATGTGGAAACGATAAGTTAATGGAAATTAAAGTGGATGGAAAAACAAATTGCCGCAGGTGGGAACCGAACCCACAACCTTCGCATTTCACGTGCGATGCTCTACTACTTGAGCTACCGCGGCGCTGTTTTCCCATCCACTTTCTTGGGTATTTATGTGTACTAGTAGAACCCTGGGAGTGTTAGCCAGCGCCACCACTCACAGACCTTAGCGGCGGACGTGGAACGTCCTTGTTGCCGCAGGCGTCACGAGAACATGATCTTTTTGGGTGAAGGCAACTGGTCAATAAACCCACATATGCTACCTGAAGGCATCAATGTTGCCGGATTCGAGACCCTCGTTATGTAATAAACGAGAAGAAAGGGGGTTAACCGAGGGGCCCGATTTTTATTAGTCATATCATGAGAAGCCAACTAACACTGACACCAAGGACAACATAGGGGAAATTACTTGTGCTTAATAAATGTAATGTGGAAACGATAAGTCGCGAAATGCGAAGGTTGTGGGTTCGGTTCCCACCTGCGGCAAGTTGTTTTTCCATCCACTTTAATTTCCATTAACTTATCGTTTCCACATTACATTTATTAAGCACAAGTAATTTCCCCTATGTTGTCCTTGGTGTCAGTGTTTGTTGGCTTCTCATGATATGACTAATAAAAATCGGGCCCCTCGGTTAACCCCCTTTCTTCTCGTTTATTACATAACGAGGGTCTCGAATCCGGCAACATTGATGCCTTCAGGTAGCATATGTGGGTTTATTGACCAGTTGCCTTCACCCAAAAAGATCACGTTCTCGTGACGCCTGCGGCAACAAGGACGTTCCACGTCCGCCGCCAAGGTCTGTGAGTGGTGGCGCTGGCTAACACTCCCAGGGTTCTACTAGTACACATAAATACCCAAGAAAGTGGATGGGAAAACAGCGCCGCTATAGCTCAAGTGGTAGAGCATCGCACGCGAAATGCGAAGGTTGTGGGTTCGGTTCCCACCTGCGGCAAGTTGTTTTTCCATCCACTTTAATTTCTATTAACTTATCGTTTCCACATTACATTTATTAAGCACAAGTAATTTCCCCTATGTTGTCCTTGGTGTCAGTGTTTGTTGGCTTCTCATGAAAAGCGAAAAATGTCGTTCATATAAGGAATGCGTAACAACGGCCCAAGTATGCTACCTTGAGGAACTCCAGTGTTAACGATTTTAGACTGTGAATTGAAATTACAATTTGAAACCAACTGAAACAATCCACCTTAATAAACCATAATCCGTCACAATCCACCTTCACTCACCCTAATCCACCTTTACCCAGCTTAATCCACCATAATCGACTTTAATCCACCCTAATCTGCCTGAATACTTCCTAATAAATTTTAATCTACCTTAATTAATTCTAATGAACTCTAATCTACTCTGATACACCAGCCACCTTAATGTAATCACTGATGAATAATTAAATTGCTAATTAATAATCATCTCCCATACACGGCGGGACATGCTTTGGCTTCCTAGGCTTCTTGGACTTCCTAGGGTGACGTGATATTTGCTGTACCTCACAACACCACCTTGAAACATAAAGATCTAAGGCTTTCGCCTTTAAAAATTCGGACGCCACCTAAGCACTCCTTATGAGCTGTCAATACGAAAGCATTAATAAGTTGCGACCTCCTCGCGCGCAAGCGAACGCATTGAGACGCTTGGCGCGCTTTGAGTCCCCTTACCGAGGCGCAGTCAGAAAGCATAAAAGAGTAGGATCTTGATGAGGGCTAGTTCGTTCATATTTAGAACTGAAGTTGAACAGGGCGAATAAAATAAGGACACCAAGAAACAAATACCACAGGCACAATCTTTGGTATTTGTTTCCTCGAGTCCTCGTTTTATTCGCGCTGTTAAACCTCAGTTCTGCGTACGAGAGCTTGTACGGCCAAAGAACGCGCGGAAAACGCCGGCTTTTGAGAGTGAGGGTGACGTGGCGCCGCGGCGAAACCCCTTTCCCTCACGCAACAGCTGGCGCCATATGGAGGCAGCTGGTGTTCCTTGTGGCCTACTCTGCTCCGCTGAGGTGAGCGCGTCACGTGGTGTCGTAGCCAATGGGAAATGAGGTGCCGTTTCACTCCTAGATGGCAGACGCCAGCTTTTTAGCTCTATGGGCCATTTGACGCTTGCGCATCAATAACAATTTGAACTGGATATTTTCTGAGGGCGCAGGCAAAGTGCTCGCGATTAGTGTGTGAAAAGGTCTGATGCACCTGATTCCACGCATTCTGGTTGCTATATTTGCGAACGCAAAAACTTACAGTAAAAAGTGTTATACATGAAAGGGGCTGACAGATGGAATAGCACACTGTTGTATAAAGTTTGTAAACAGGGATAAGGTGCCTCAGAAACGCTGGCCAACGTTTAGATAGGAGGACCTATCTTCATCAAAGGCGTCAAAGGCCTTTCACGAAGATAGGTCCTCCTATCGAAACGTTGGCCAGCCTTTCTGAGGCACCTTATGACTGTTTACAAACTTTACCAAAGTGTTATACATGTAATTTTGCCACGAAAAGAAGCAGTCTGTCTTGAACTGAATTGCAGATAGAAGTTTGCTCTTGCATTCAAGAAAGTAAACGCTTTTCATGCGTTGATATGTTGTGCTTATGAATCGCCGGAAACTTATACAGAACATCATTTCGTACATTAGAAGGTTTTTTTTTGCCCGCTAAGTTTAATGGCTTTTTCAGAGAGCGGGCCTGTAGTACCAACAAAAAGGAACAAAAGCTAGTCATAATTAGTCGTAAATATAGTAAAATTCAGCTAGTAGGTGAGGAACCCCGCGGCTGCGAGCTATTTCAAGCTCCTCTAACAAAACATTTTAATGACCATCAAAGGCCGTCGGGAAGCTTTGCTCGGAAGCAACATCCTAGGGCGACGACAGGGCTTAAAGCCGAGTTTTGCGCGCATGTGAGGTTAGGACGATTTGTTGAAACGTTGCTGCGAAAGAGCTTCAACTAACTCCTTAGAAAAAAGGGGGCCATTAAACTTTTCTTCAAAAGAAATACATTTGATCCTTCGCGTGGGTCCTAAAGCTCAGCTTACAGGTAACAAAAGTGACGATCACGAGCTATTCCCAGCACTTGAAAAAAAAAAAGCATGATATATATGATGACTCTTTTCACGAAGCTCTGCTCGGAAGCAAAATCTCGGAACAATGGCCAGTCATAAACCCAAGATTTACGCGTTAGTTTACGACGGTAACGCAAAGCTGTCGAACTTTGTGTTAAGTTGCTGTCGCTAATTGCACTTACGCTTTGCACCATTGTAGCCTCCACGAATGGGGTGGCATAAACAGTATAAGGATCTAAAAGTTTTATTGTTCTTCCGGTTAGCCGCGCCTCGAAAAAATTGTGTTGCTACTCGTGCTTCATTCTGTCTGCCAGAAAGATAGGCTCATGCACCAAGGAAGTGCAATGAGTTCATACTTTTCAACTTTTTCAGTGAAAAATCGTTCGTTTCATTTTATGTGTTTTGTTTTAGTCTGTCATGTTTCCTGAGCCTTGGTTAAGTTCCCTGAGCATCTTTGTATCTATCTCTCCTTATTGTTTTCCTTATGTAAAGGTTGCGAGTTACAACCCCCAGATAAAACTTTAATCAATGTCAAGAGTTCTCTCCGCCCATGTACATTACGACAACGTGACCCGCTATATGTCTTCTTGGTACTTCATATTTAATAGTTAGACGACGACGAATACGAAGTGATTTTTCTGCGGAAGAGATCACGCCAGTATCTCTGTTTCATTGCATTTTTCACTGCAATTGTGAGAGCTGGCGGTTGCTACTTCAAGCAGATGAATCGAAGACCTCCCAAGGCCACGACCAGTTCTGGTCCGTGATCGGGTATTGATTACAGAAAGCGAGGAAGCGCTTCAAGTGATAGCGAAGACAGCGAGATTTACTTGGCATCAGCTGGTGAGTCCTAGGAAAACAAGGCCAAATGAAGAATCGTCAAGGCACCTCCGGCACCAAGCACGCCAGCCGTAACAACTCAATCTAAACGCAGACCTCATACCATCCTGTTCATTGCGTAGAACGCCACCGACAATCTACGCGCCCTCAAAAGGCAAGCTCTCATCCTATTTTCTTGTAAACACAACACCGAACTTTATCAAGAACGTGATGCTCAGCACCATGAGGAATCCATGTTAAGAACAGCAGTGCGCTAAGTAGTCTGCAGCATACAACGCAGCTGGGCAACATCAAGTTTCGATCCATCATCCCAGTGGGCAGTACCACTATGGCAGGGGCTATTTACGATACTGACGAATGAAGACCTAGCAATACATATAAACCAGCAACTGATAAAACCATTACTGCGCCCGTCGGTTGCCTTGGTAATACACGCTGTGTGCGAATAGCGTTCAAGAGTGATATCCTCCTCTCCTATCTCGAGGTTGGCATCTCCCAGTACCGGGTTCAACAGGTTATTCCTAAACAGCTGCAATGTTATAATTTTCAAAAGATCAGCCATGGTAAAGGAGTAACATAATTCTGCAGTGTGTCCAAGTTTTGTCGAACCTCCCTCAGTGCACGACTGTCGTGCAACTGCTCTGAAGCGCCCCAACTCTCAACGTTACCTTGGTGTTTCTTCTACGAACTGTCCTCACATTAAGAAAATGTTTTCTTCCCTTAGAGAAATGGTTAGGGACCAATTCAACTCACAATGTTGCCGCTGAAATTGGCCAACGAAGACGACGTCACCGTCGACGGTCCTCACGAACGACTACGACAGCTCCGAAAAATGCCCCACTTTTGCAAGACACGTCCCCACAAGCAGTTCTAAGCACAGCGAAACCTGAGATTGGATGCGATAAGGTCGGTAAAAGTTTTTGTACTGAGCAATCGCTTCCAGGTCTGCGTGAAGGACATCTTTTGTTGCCCTCCCAACAGATCTCCAAAGCATCTGCTTGCCCTCAGCAGTCTGACGCTTGCGAACAATTGATCTGAGTCAAGTTTTACAGGTTTGCAGAGGCGATTTCAACATTTGTGATTTCCCCTAACCTACCCTATATTTAAGCCGGTCGTGATGGTCACTTAGCTGCAGACGTTATTAATTTCTATTTATATCTAGCGCTGACTGAAGTGGTGTGCGATGGTACCAGGGAATGTTCTTTTCTAGATTTAGTGCTCTTAAACTCTTACCTTGCCGTTAATGGCTTCGAATAGTAAGTGGTTGAAGGTATTTTGGGCCACAGGGCTGTTTCGTTACTGTCATTTTATGCGTTCCAAATCTATGTTTTTGTCTTAGTGCATTTTGTTATTTTCACAAATCTGATGATACTTCAATTATAGATGCTCTTGCTGACCATTTCGACACCTTGAAGATGCTGAGTGCAAGTGGTGATATTGATACACTCGTAAGATACGTTGGGCATATGAATAAAATGTGTATTGCCCATTTCGTTATGCTAAAGAAAAACACCCAAATTCCGTCAATCAATAGTACGAGGGCTCAGGCGCTCTAGGGCCCCACCCAAAATTGATACCTGTTGCCAGAAAAAAGGGCTTCGTCTAAAGACCTATTCATCCAAAAACTACATATATCAAGGTATGTGGTTGGTAATGAGCCTGCAAATGTGTCCAATAACGCAAATAAATGTTCTCGCTGCTTCTTTTTCCCAGACATGAAGAGGTTCTCTTATATGAAACTGACTCGGAAAGCTTTATTGAAGATATTGAAGTGACTGCAACAGGTGCTGTAAACCTTGGGTTGCACCTAGATAATAAAACATATTCTGGCGCCTATAGAATTCCAAATCTGTTCCTTTAGTGTCATTCCATATTACGCAGTACTTCACCCTTATAGTTAATAAATATTTTACTTCTAGGATAATTCCCGCGTCACGGAGATAGCTAAGTTTATCGCGTTATTGATATCGTGTAATAAGTAGCACGTACGAAACTAGCAACGCATTTTCTTGGCATCTTATTCCTTTAAAATATTTGAACACATCCCTTACATGCACAACCTGGAAATTTCTGGAAGCAAATACGTTATTATCTAATATTCAACATGGCAGCAGATGTGCATTTAGCATTTTAACATAATTAATTGAATTCATTCATGACATCGCCCTTGATGCGGAACTGTAAACGAAATAGATGCAATCTTCATTGATTTAGAGAAAAAAGTTTGACACAGTAATTAGTTTCAAGCTCATACATAAACTAAACGCTATCATAAAAAGCAATGTCTTGTCAACTGGATCGCTTGTAGTTTGTGACAACCACTGCGTCTCCTTTGTTTTAGCTGATGTGAACCCTGGGGCGCTATAGCGTAAAGCTATTCCAAATTTTTCTATTCCAATTCTGCAGTCAGCCGTAATCAATCGTTCAAAAAAACATTTCGGCCCACCCCCTAACTTCGCCTCTCCGTCACGCGGCGTCATGAAAACTACACAATAGCTCCCCATCTGATATGACGTGCACACATTGGTGATGTATGGTTAAACTAAAAAAACTAATTACTTCTCATTCAACGCCTTTTCACCATAAGCGCTCTGTTACTGGTCAAAAGTTTTCGGGCTCCACCCACTTCGCCTGTCTGTCACGCGACGTCACAAAACCGCGAAAACTCGCCACGTCAAATTGACGTGTACGCGTTAAAGATGCATTAAGATGCCGAACAAAACTCTTTTTTTTTTTCTGAACAGCCAAAGAGTGCCGCGTTCCGAAAGGATTAGAAGGTGGCTGCCCGCGATCACTCAGGCATTGCTACTCGCACCTGCCGCTGAGCATAGATTTATTTCCGTATAATAAATATTTTTACGTGGCAGTAAAACGTTACCGAGACCTTTGGGCACGTATACGACAACGCTCTGCCAACTCTTCCTTGCTGAAGATCCGTCTTAGCGGCATTCTTCCCCTTCCGTTGCACGTCGCCGCAATTTAGGACCGGTCATCGCGAGCTAAGTAAGGGGAAGCGGGCGAATCGCAGACGCTGGCATCACCCTCCCAATTCGTGTATCTATTTTCACTGTGCTGGATAGGCCCCGCCGAAGCCTTCTCCACTTGAGCGAGCTCCTCGCCTCTTGCCAGCCGATTATACATGAAGGACCACTGCCTGTAGGCAATTTTCTTCTTTTTGAAAGCGAACAAAAGTGACCACCTATGAACGAGGAGTGCGTGTCATTGGGCTGTTCAGAAACGCTGCGGGTCACCGCCCGATGCTTGCGCCAGCGGTTACGTGAATTTTGCCCCAGGAGATTGAAATAAAACATATTGGAATAGTCTTACGTTACTGAGCCTCTGATGTGGAACCCTGATGTCCGTTCTGGGGTTCCACAGGGGTCAGTACTGGGCCGATTACTGCATTTATCATATGCTAATGACCTGCCGAGTAGCTTTGCTTCTAAAATTCGTCTGTATGCCGGTGATTGTGTATTATGTGACACGGTCAAGTCCCCTGCTGATAATTATTGCGTGTATGATACGTCTTCGCTGTTCTGCGCGTGGTCCGATTATTAGCAGACGAAAATTTACATTCGCAATACAATTGCCCTGACATTTTTCAATCTAGCTGTAAGTTCCATGTATATTATCCCTCTAACGGGATAACATTACCACGGGTTCAAGAATACAAGTGCTTATGTCTTATTTTCATCCAGACTCTCTCGTGGGCGAAGCACATTAAATACATGTGCAATAAAGCGCCGATGAAGCTTGGCTTTTTATAATCAACACTTAAGGAAGCACTCAGGCACATTAAACTATATTTATAGAAATCCCCGATACGGCCAGTGTTGAAGTATGCTTGTGATGTTCGGTCTGCATACAAGTAACGCGAAATAAACCTGTTAGAATCTATTCAAAGGAAGGCAACACGTTTGATCTTTCACCGCTACGATCTCGACTATTCTCCATCCACAGCTCGCGCATTGCTGAATCTAACGAGCGTCGGTATAACGAGTCTGTACAATAATGCACAGAATCGTCAATTCTTTCTTTCGCCGGTAAAACACGTTCTTAACGTTTGCTAAGGAATCGTCAACTCGAGTTAACCATGACATAAACATTGCACAGAAATTTGCGCGGACCAACATCTTCAAATTTAGCTTCTTTTCCCTGATAGTTGAGCTTTGGAGCTCTTTAAGTGCCGGTACTGGTTGTCT